>NC_041385.1:179695520-179750083 GCF_002162155.2 Triticum dicoccoides | reverse complement strand
AAATCATAACAGTAGTATTTTTTTATAAGACAGTAATAATTTTTTAAAAAATATCATCAAATAGTAATGCCGGTGGAGCGGGGGAGGGTGTGCGGGGTGCGGGGGATCGGCGGCGGCGGTTGAGTAGGGGAATCGAGGGTGCGGGGGGTCGGCGGCGGCGGCCGGTGGACTGGGGGGTGCTCGGCGACGAGGGGGACCGGATCTGGCGAGGTGGGATAGCGATCGAGATGGAGGGGGATCGAGATCGAGTGTCCATGAAATTTAAAAATATTCATGATAGTTCAAAAAGTACCCATGAAATACAATCGAGAAATGAAGGCTACGATTTAAATACAATCGATCTTAGCTAGCTATCTGTTCACAGTCTTCTTGCCCTTCTTTTTCGCAAATGGAGTTCTTCTGTGGAACGGACGTCCTTTAGGTAGGGTGGTCCTGCTTCTTCTTATGGTGTATGCTGGTACTTCATCATCGTCGTCATGTTTGATCCTCGGGTCGCCGTACTTGTCGAAGTCTTGCTCATTGGCTACTCCATCCATTCCGATGATCTTCCTTTTGCCTCTCCTCATGACAACACGACTGGGCTTTGGCGGGTCGGTAATGAAGAAGCATTGGTCCACTTGGGAAGCCAGTACCCATGGCTCATTTTTCGCGGTGACGTTTGCGCCCGCGATCTTGGATTTGGCTTCGGGTATAACCATGGTGGTGAAATACCGGTCTTCTTTTATGACGTTCTTGGCCCATCTGACACGGAACATCGGGACCTTCTCTCCAGCGTAGCTCAGCTCCCAGATCTCCTCGATCCTTCCGTAGTATCTGTCCTTGTCGTTACTGGTGTAGGATTCCATCGTTACCCCGGAGTTCTGATAACCATCGCTCTTCATGTCCTTGGCCTCGGTGTAGAATGTGTAGCCGTTGATATCGTACGCCTCATAGGTCATCAGGTTGTGCTCGGCGCCCTGTGACAAGGCGAATATGAGTTGTTCTTCCGCGGAAGAATCCTCATGTAAAGGGTACGACAGAAGCTTCTGCTTGAACCAACGCGTGAAACATGAGTTGTGCTCTTTGAGTATATCTCCGTCCGTCCTCTGTTGGCCTCGGTCATTGTAAGTCTTCTTAATAAAGGTTTTGTGCTCTACCACCCAAGGATCGACCACGTCTATGTGTTGTAGCGCGACTAGGTTTGCTCTTTCAAAGTCGGCGAGTCGACCCTCGCAGTCGACATGCATTTCGCGGCGACCCTCACGGTGACCCCATCCAGCGAGCCTGCCGAGGTGCCTGTTGATGGGCAGACCAACGGGGTTCTCGATGCCTAGATAATTCGTGCAGTAGGAGATGCACTCTTCGGTCAGAAAGCCCCTGGCTATGCTTCCTTCTGGACGTGACATGCTGCGAACGTATCCTTTGATGACACCATTCATCCTTTCGAATGGCATCATGCTGTGTAGGAACGTCGGCCCGAGTTGGATGATATCCTCCACTATATGGACCAGCAGATGCACCATAACATCGAAGAAAGCGGGCGGGAAGTACATCTCAAGCTCGCATAGTATCACCACGATCTCTTCCTGTAGCCTTCTGAGTTGCCTCACGCCAATCGACTTCCGAGAGATGACGTTGAAGAAATTGCATAGGCCAAATAGCGTTTCACGGACGTGCGCGTCCATGATCCCACGGATTGCAACTGGAAGTATCTGCGTCATCAGCACGTGACAGTCGTGAGACTTCATCCCGCTGAACTTCTGCTTCGCTGGGTCTAGGTATCTGCTTATCTTCCCCGCGTAACCGTAAGGAAGTTTTACTCCTAGGAGGCAGGTGAAAAACTGCTCGATCTCCTCCTGACTTAGAGTGAAGCACGCGGGAGGGTAGTCATTTCCGGTCTTCTTGGCCTTTTTGCCTTTGCGACGACTTTCCGTGTCCTGCTTCGCCTCATCATCATCATCATCATCATCATCATCATCATCATCATCATCATCATCATCATATATAGCGTGAAGCTCCTGCCTGATGCCCATTGATTTCAAGTCTGCCCTTGCTTTCGGCCCATCTTTGGTCCTCTCTGGCATGTTGAGCAGGGTACCAAGCAGACTCTCGTACACGTTCTTCGTGATATGCATGACATCAAGGCTGTGAGGCACACGGTGGATCTTCCAGTACGGCAAGTCCCAGAAAACAGACCTCGTTTTCCATACCTTCAGCAGCGGCTCTGGCGCCTTTCGCTTCTTTCCCGGCTCTGGCGCCTTTTGCTTCTTTCCCGGCAGTGGGCAGTCTTTCCAATTTTTCAACAGCTTGTCTATTTCCTCGCCGCTCCTCGTACACGGGCGTTTTCGGGGTTCGGTTTCACCATCGAACAGATCCTTGCGTTTCCTCCACGGGTCATCGTCGCGAAGCCACCTTCGATGTCCCATGAACACGGTTTTCGAAGACCCGGGATCTCTATCTAGCTGGCGATACGTTGTGTCATCCATGCACCTTACGCATCCAGAAAATCCGTGGACTACCTGCCCCGCAAGATATCCGTAACCGAGATAGTCGTGCACCGTCGTGAGCAGTGCGGCTCTCATAGGGAAATATTCTTTCTCTGCGGCGTCCCATGTATTGGTTGGCATTTTCCACAGCGTGTCAAGCTCCTCTTTCAGCAGCCCCAGATACAGATTGATGTCGTTCCCTGGTTGTTTCGTCCCTTCAATTAGCATACTCATGTGAATGTACTTCCTCTTCATGCACAACCAGGGGGGAAGGTTGCACATCCACACAAACACAGGCCAGGTGCTATGTGTGCTTCTCTGGCTGCCAAACGGATTTACTCCATCGGTGCTCGCGCCCAGCACGATGTTCCTTGGATCGTTCCCAAATTCTGGGTATTCGAAGTTCAACGCTTGCCACTGGCTCGCATCCTTAGGGTGACTCAGCATCTTGTCTTTTTTATCTATCTCCGGATCATTTGCGTCATCTTCTCGCTTCTTCTCCTCCCTATCCGCGTGCCAACGCAGGAGCTTTGCTACCTTAGGGTCCACGAAATACTGCTGCAGACGAGGAGTGATCGGAAAGTACCACACCACTTTTCGAGGAGCTTTCTTCCTCTTCTTGTATCGAGTGACACCGCACACCGGACATATGGTAGACTCCGCGTGCTCGTCCCGATAAATGATGCAATTGTTCATGCACACATGGTATTTCACGTGCGGTAAATCCAGAGGACACACGATTTTCTTCGCCTCCTCCAAACTGGTCGGGCACTTGTTCCCCTTGGGAAGACGTTCGTGCCAGAATGAAATGTTCTCGTCGAAGCATGCGTCGGTCATTTTGTGTTTTACCTTCATCTCCTGAGCCATGAGCGTTACTTTCAGGTGGGTATCCTCGGGCCTGCCTCCTTCATACAATGGAGTAACCGCGTCTAACTCAAGTTGATCCATCTTGGCTTTCTCTCGGGCGGCAGCTCTTGCGTTATCCGTCTGCTTGAGAAGCAGCTCTTGAATATGAGGGTCCTGCACCCAGCCCATCGATGGTCCAGCGTCGTCTGCTCCGCCGGCAACATCATCATGTCCTGCATCTTCTACATGATGACTGTGTACAGCATCACCGTCGTGATCATCTCCTGGGGATTCTTCGTCTTCTCGCCCGCCCGTGCCGCGGTGGTTGTCTTGCTGCCCTTCCTCATTTCTTGCCCGGCCCCCATGAACGAATTCGTAGTCATCTTCATCACCTTGCCACCGATAGCCATCCATGAAACCACGCAAGAGCAGGTGGTCCCGCACCTGCCCGGAATCCGGGTCCGCAATAAGGCTATTCAGCTTGCATCTTCGACACGGACATCTTATCTCCGTCTCGTTCTTTTGAAGCATCTCGGCCTTCGCGGACCTCAAAAACCTATTCACGATGCCTTCGGTCATCGTGCGGACCATGGTCGCCTGCGGGGTAGAGCAAAACGATATTTTAGAACCAAGAAAAAATTTGGCATGACTTTCCCTAAAAATAGGACCAAAAAGAATGCTTAATGCCAAAATTCTCGCCGAAACGGAAATGAATCAACATTCCGGAAAAATATTGGCAACTATCGCATTTCAAATACTGGTACACCTCCAAACACAAACACATATGCAACACCACAAACATATGCAACACCACGAACATACATAGATCTAGCTAGGTAACTTAACCACTTAATTTGAATGAATCTATGGTGGAAATGAGGTGAAAAAGAGGAGGCACCCGAGACAAGGAGGAGGCGGTGGAGAGAATGAAGTGGGGAGAAAGTGAGTGTGGGAGGAGAGCCTGTCCAAAATATCTTGTTGCTGCCCACTTACTAATGGCGCACCAGCAACAAATGCGCCATTAGTAATCCAGGTTACTAATGGCGCACCCCCTGGTGGTGCGCCATTAGTAGTTTTGCAAAAAAAACATACTAATGGCGCACTCTGGCAGGGTGCGCCATTACTAGTTTAAACTAGTAATGGCGCACCTCGTGAGAGTGCGCCATTAGTAGTTTAGCAAAACAAAGGTATAAAATAATAATAAAAAAAATAACATTAGTGGCGCACTTTCTGGCTGGTGCGCCATTACTAGTTACAACTAGTAATGGCGCACTTCCTGTTGATGCGCCATTAGTATGTTTGGACAGGCGCACTAGTTCAAAAAAAATTGATACTAATGGCGCACCGTGGGCAGGGTGCGCCATTAGTAGTTTCAACACTAATGGCGCATCAGGAGGTGGTGCGCCATTAGTATATACTAATGGCGCACCACCTGTCTGGTGCGCCATTAGTGTCAATCCCATCTATAGCCCTTTTTCTAGTAGTGTCATACATAAAAGAATTCAGAGGAGATTCAAATATTTCTCATAGATAAACTTGATCATAAACCCACAATTCATCGGATCTCGACAAACTCACCGCAAAAAGAGTTACATCAAATAGATCTCCAAGAAGATCGAGGAGAACTTTGTATTGAGATTCAAAGAGAGAGAAGAAGCCAGCTAGCTAATAACTATGGACCTGAAGGTCTGTGATAAACTACTCACACTTCATCGGAGAGGCTATGGCGTTGATGTAGAAGCCCTCCATGGTCGATTCCCCCTCCGGTGGAGCGTCGGGAAAGGCCCCAAGATGGGATCTCATGGGTACAGAAGGTTGCGGCGGTGGAAATAGGGTTTCGTGGTGCTCCTGGATGTTTTCAGGGTGTATGGATATATATAGGTGAAGGAAGTCGGTCAGGGGAGCCACGAGGGGCCCACGAGGGTGGGGGGCGCGCCCACCCCCCTGGGGCGCACCTCCCTGCCTCGTGGCTTCCTCATTTGCTTCTTGACGTCCACTCCAAGTCTCCTGGATTGCGTTTGTTCCGAAAATAACTGTCCCAAAGGTTTCATTCCGTTTGGATCCATCTGATATTCCTTTTCTGCGAAACACTGAAATAGGCAAGAAAACAACAATTTGGGCTGGGCCTCCGGTTGATAGGTTAGTCCAAAAAAATATAAAAGTGCTTAGTAAAGCCCATTAAACATCCAAAACAGGTAATATAATAGCATGGAACAATCAAAAATTATATATACATTGGAGACGTATCAGTGGATACAAAATCACTAAGGTACTTATGGATGGGGGTAGCAACATTAATATCCTTTACTATGATACTTTCCGTCTTATGGGGTTGACTGACAAAAGTGTTAAGCCCTCCAATACTGTTTTCCATGGGGTAGTGCCTGGTAAGTCGGCATATCCTGTAGGCAAGATTGATCTGGAAGTAGCCTTTGGGGATGAACATGATTCCAGGGCCGAGAGACTAACCTTTGAAGTGGTCAAGATTAAAAGCATGTATCATGCTCTGTTTGGACGGTCGGCTTATGACAAGTTCATGGCACGGCCTTATTACGTTCATCTACAGCTCAAGATGCTGGGTTATAAGAGGACCATCACAGTGCATGGAAGCCGGAAAATAGCTTTGGAGTGTGAAGAAGGTGACGCTGCTTATGCTGAGTCTATCTGTGCAGCAAAGGAATTGAAGTTCTACCAGGGCAATGTTGATCCAGTGGATATGACATCTTTAAAAAAGCCGACTATAGAGCATGATCCGGTATTGAAGTTTAAATTGGCTGATGACACTAAGCTAGTTGACTTTGTGCCTGGCGATTCATCCAAGCAGTTCAGTATCAGTGCTAACCTGGATCCAAAATAGGAAAGCCCGCTCATCGAGTTCATCCGTGAGAACCGGGACATCTTTGCATTGAAACCTTCTGATAAGCCAGGTGTACTGAGGGAACTCACTGAGCACACTCTTAATATTGATCCAAAGTTTAAGCCGGTCAAGCAATTCCTTTGTCGCTTCAATGAAGAGAGGCGTAATGCCATTGGTGAAGAAGTGGCCCAGCTCTTGGCGGCTGGGTTCATTATTGAAGTCTTTCATCCTGAGTGGTTGGCTAATCTGGTGCTGGTACTTAAGAAGAATGGCACTTGACATATGTGTGTGGACTACACGGACTTAAACGAGGCATGTCCGGCTGATCCTTTTGTTCTCCCTCATATTGATAAAATAATTGATGCTACAACGGGTTGTGAGCGTTTGAGTTTTTTGGATGCTTATTCTGGTTATCATCAGATCAAGATGGCAGTTAAGGACCAGGAGAAGACAACTTTTATCACTCCCTTTGGAGCCTTCTGCTATGTGTCTATGCCTTTTGGGCTCAAGAGTGCCCAGACGACTTACCAGCGATGTGTGCAGAATTGCCTTCACAATCAGATTGGGCGCAATGTTCATGTTTATGTGGATGATATCATGGTGAAATCTAGAAATAAGGAAACTTTGATAGATGATTTGAAGGAGGCCTTCAACAATCTCCGGGTCTACAAGATGATGCTTAACCTGGACAAGTGCGTTTTTGGTGTGCCAGCAGGCAAGCTCTTGGGTTTTCTGGTTTCTAACAGAGGCATTGAAGCTAACCCAGAGAAGATTAAGGCAGGTCGTTTTGCTGCCTTAAGCCGGTTCATAAGCCGGTTGGGTGAGAAGGCTATACCACTGTATCAGATGATGAAGAAAACGGATCACTTTGTCTAGAGTGTGCTGCTAATGATGCGTTCGAAGCTTTGAAGAAACAGCTAGCTGAGCCGCCAGTCCTTGCTACTCCTATTGGTAAGGAGCCGGTGTTATTATATGTGGCTGCTAATGCCCGGGCTGTCAGCATAGCTATTGTAGTGGAACGGAAGGAAGCAGGCAAAGAATATCCGGTTCAACAGTCGGTTTATTATATCAGTGAAGTGTTTATTGAGTCCAAGCAGAGGTATCCGCACTGGCAGAAGCTCGTCTATGGGGTGTTCATGGCCAGTCGGAAGCTTAAGCAGTATTTTTTGGGTCATTCCATCACTATGGTTAGTTCTGTTCTGGTCCTTTAGGGGATATTATTCAAAACAGAGAAGCCACAGGTCGGGTAGCCAAGTGGGCCATTGAGCTTGGACCTCATGGTTTGAAGTATATGCCTCGCACGGCCATCAAGTCTCAAGCACTTGTGGATTTCGTCAATGACTGGAGAGAGCTGCAGATGCCTTAAGAGAAGCCAGATAACACATATTGGACTATTCACTTTGATGGGTCCACGCAATTGGAGGGCTCGGGGGCTGGAGTTGTTTTAGCTTCCCCTCGAGGTGAAAAGTTTTGTTATGTTTTAAGGTTGATGTTTCCTTGTACTAACAATGCAGCTGAGTATGAGGCCTTGCGCCATGGTCTCTGGTGGCTAATGAGATGAATTTAAGCCGGGTGAGATGTTTCGGCGACCCAGACTTAGTGGCTTAGCAAGCTTCAGGCAAACAGGATTCTAAGAATCCAGTCATGGCGGCTTATCGCCGCGAGGTTGACGCTATTGCTGGGCACTTCAAGGGTTATCAAGTCGAACATATTGATCGCAGAAAAAATGAGGCGGCTGATGCCTTGAGCCGGTTGGGATCCTAGCGTAAGTCGGTACCACCTAACACTTTCTTGGATATTCTGCATAACCCCTCAGTTAAGTTGCCTACAGAGGAAGACCTTGCTATTCCTGACCCGGAGGCACAATTGGTGGCGGCTCTTCATGCTATTCCTGATTGGACAGTTCCATATTTGGCTTATATGACCAGGGCGAGTTACCTGAGGATGAAACTTTGGCCAGACAGATAACCCAGCGGTCTAAATCAATGACAATTGTCAATGGAGAGTTACACCATAGCAGTGTTACTGAGGCATTTCAACGTTGTGTTTCTCCTAAAAAGGGTCATGAAATTCTTCGCAAGATTCATGAAGGAGAATGTGGTCATCATGCCGGCTCTAAATCTCTCGTGGCTAAAGCTTTTCGTCATGGATTTTATTGGCTGACGGCTCATGCTGATGCAGAGGATTTGGTCAGTAAATGTGATGGTTGTCAGAAATTTTCACGACGAGCTCACGTGCCGGCTCAAGAATTGAGGATGATTCCAAATTACTTGGCCATTTGCAGTTTGGGGGCTTGATATGGTTGGGCCTTTTAAAAGGTCCAAGGACAAAAAGACCCACCTTTTGGTGGCGGTTGACAAATTCACAAAGTGGGTCAGAGCAGAACCAGTCAGTAAGTGTGACACGGCAACAACGGTTCAATTCATCAAAAAGGTGATGGTTTTCCCCACAGCATTATAACTGATAATGGCACTAATCTGTCCAAGGGTGCTATGAAAGAGTTCTGTCAACTTGAGCATATTCTACTTGACATATCGTTAGTAGCTCACCCCCAATCCAATGGTCAAGCTGAAAGAGCCAATCGAGAAATTTTGAGAGGCATCAAGCCCCGGCTTATGGTTCCTTTGCAGAGGACACCAGGTTGTTGGGTGAAGGAGTTATCTTCAGTGCTATGGAGTATCAATACTACCCCCAACAGATCTATAGGTTACATGCCTTTCTTCATGGTTTACGGAGCAGAGGCAGTTCTCCCTAGACACATCCGTCACGACTCGCCCCGCGTGGCGGCTTATGTTGAAGCTGATAATGAAAAAGCACGTCAAGATGCACTTGACCTGTTAGATGAGGAGCGTGACCTTGCGGAGGCTCACTCGGCGATTTACCGGCAAGATCTCCGCCATTACCACATCCGCCGGGTTAAGACCAGAATCTTTCAAGAAGGTGACTTGGTGCTTCGGCTTATCCAGGATCAAACTAATATGCACAAGCTATCCCCACCTTGGGAAGGACCCATTGTGGTCAGCAAGAATTTGAACAATGGGTCATACTACCTTATCGATATTCGAGACCACAAGGACTCACGTAAGTCAGAGGAGGAGACCCGTCGACCATGGAATATTGCTCATCTTTGGCCTTACTACATTTGAGCCACCGACTCTTACAATGTACATATTTTGACAATGTATATATTATGGCGATCTATTATATACATAAAACAGAAGTCAAACAAGCCATCACGTTCGCCCACATAGATTAAATATACTTGACCGTCAATATTAGAAATTAACGGTTAAGATATAAAAGATAAAGCGTTACATACAAAAATATTATCGCGTACAAACAATTTAACATGTCACGTCTCACGTACCAAAAGTCCACCGTAAGGAAAGTATCTAAAGAAGCATGACGCCCTTTCAAGAATCCGATCAGAATCCACCTATCAGAACGGAAAATAAGAGCTAATTGGAGTCCTAGCCGAAAAAAAAACTAATTGGAGTCATATACGGACAAGAAAGACAAAACGAAAACGACTATGTGTTGGTTCCTATCCTGCTAATGGTTGGGCTGGCTTTAGACAATTATATTGATATTTTATTGGCCTATATGTACGCCTTGGCTGGGTATTAGCACGGTTAGAAAAAAAATGAATTGGCCTATATGGCTTGGGCTACCTATTGTCAGGATTATTAAATTAACACAAAGGGTGATTAAGAAAATGTAAATTAGGACAAAGGGCTTGGGCTGGCGTGCACATATGAGCGTACATGAGTCTTCACTACTGGAGTATATTACAAATGACGTTGCGGAAATAAAACTAAAAAAGTCTACAAGTTGTGATTAAGCAATGTAATTTATGTAGCCTATAGTAAGACCGAATAAATGACAAATATTCAAGAGCATTCCTAGGGACAAGTAGAATAAATTAATTGGTCAAAACTTATTTAGTTTAAATTATCCAATAAAAATATGACTTATTTTAATTAAGACAAATTAAGAAAACATGTGATATTTATATTAAAATATGTCATGCAATTGCATAGACAACACATATCTTTGGCTATGTTTATATTAGCAAGACAATAGAAATGGAATGGTCAACATTACGTCAACCATAAGCAACACCTACTAAGGCATCAACAAACCAATCTGCATGTAAAAAAGCAACCTGAATCCTCCCTAAAAAGGAACAATGGGAATCCACCAAAAAAATGAAAAAAATGAACCGATTGGAAGATGTGGTCCTATATAACACGATCCTGTCAAACCAATACGTGTAAGGATTTGTGTTAAAAAATACGTGTAAGGATTTGGGCTGGGCACAACTACCGACAGCAGGATAGAAAGATAGAAAAATGAAATATACAAGTAATTAATCCAGTGAATTGAGTGGGTTGTAATAAAACATGATGAAACACAAATATTTAAAAGCATTAGTAAGGACCAAGTCGGATAAATTCTATGGTCAAAATATGTCAATTTTATATTGTCAAATGAATATCTATTTTGTTTCAGTTAAAACAAATTAAAAAAAGATATAGCACTTATATTAAAATAGCCACGGTAATGTGCAGGCAACACACGTCTTTTGATATTATTAGTAGTACAGATGTATGTATAAATTGTTATATTATCATTTATAAATTTACATAAAATACATATTACTGCCAAAGTTAAGCATCAAGTTCGTGTCAAAATAAAAAGATAGCTGTAATAAGAAGACAGGTGTAGAGGTCATATTATATGAATAAACATCGAACTCTCTTACATAATAAGCCAGAAGTGTTCATGAACGTGTATTTATTATCTCCATCTTAATTACATGGTGGATGCTAAATACATCTACTTAGATTTAATAATACAAGAGGAGATAGTATATTTTTGATGTTCAATATGAAGCTCAACAAACCAATCGGAAGGCCATGTGGTAGAAACAACCAAAAAAGCACAACAACCAAACAAAAGAGTACACTGCAGATGTCATAGCCGATATTAGCAGCTAAACATGAGTTGGACACACATGCCACATGATTTTTTTCAAATTCAAAGTATAGAAACAATTAATAATTATTTCACATATGCGAAAATAGACACTTATGATATGAGTGGATGAAATGAAATTTACAGAACTCCCATTGAATATAATTTGATAATTATATTATTTTCTAATAGGTATATCAGTGACGCTATGGTGGTCTACTAAAGTTGAATAAAATTTCAATTGGATCATAGGTCCTAAGCAATGCAACAGAGTAGAATTAGCATCCACATGCTAGGTGATGGATGTACATGGGAATGTAATGCATGTGATGCATTGTGTCATGCTGAACAAACATGTAAATGTATCTGCCCAGCATCCGCTAGGCAAATGGATTAGTGTCAACTAAGAATCATGTTTATAAAGTAGTTAGCAATGTCATTTTAAGAAGACATGTTCTCAACATATATATTGTGGTATTTCTATATATAAAAGTAGGCATTATACGATAAATTCAAGGCAAACAAACCGTGAATACCAAACAGTCTTGATGACAAATACGTAGATTGCTAAAGTACGAGTCTTTTCGAAGTTGTGCATTGGAGAATATGTCGAATTGTAAATAGATATTTATAATAATATTATGGATCTAGCCGCGCAAACGCGCGGGTAACTCCGCTAGTTATAATAAATCCGGCATCCCTGATAAAGCAGGGCCTCTGTCGTTTCATCTCCAAGAATAATGAGTCTTTTTCATTACCAAAAGGTCACTTGGGGGCTTCCTGCTCATTGAGCATAGCTGTGAATATCCCTCTTGATCGGGTCAATGCCACAATTTCAAAGGCCACTTAGGGGTTTCCTGCTCATTGAGCATAGATGTGAATATCCCACTAGATCGGCTCAATGCCACAGTTTTAAAGGTCACTTGGGGGCTTCCTGATCATTGAGCATAGCTGTGAATATCCCTCTTGATCGGCTCAATGCCACAATTTCAATGGTCACTTGGGGGCTTCCTGCTCATTGAGCATAGTTGTGAATATCCCTCTTGATCGGATCAACGCCACAAACCACTTGGGGGCTTCCTGCTCATTGAGCATAGCTGTGAATATCCCTCTTGGTCCAGCTTATACGCCATGGTTACAAAAGCACTGGGGGGCTTCCTGTTCAAACATAGGTGTATTTACCAAAGAGAACATAGCGTTACTACCCTTGTGAGCTGGTTTGGAACACCAGGTGTATTCACCAAAACCTTCTGGGTTCTCCTGCTTTGTAGAAGCTACCACTCCGCCCGGGTAATCCCGGAATGACAAGCAGAACTCTTGACAGTCAATCTTACATAGACCCTGAACTTGTCAAGGTTAAAACAATGGTCATGTGAGGCCGGTTTCACAAAGTGTAAAAGGTTAACTCAGTGGCTTGGTGGCCCATGAAAGCCTCAGAGCTTTAGGCTTGGCGGCCTATGAAAGCCTCGTTTTCTTGCTTTGATTTGTTTTTTGAACATTTTTTGGGTTCATCTTGGTACCATATTGACATATCATTTAAAGTGATTCAGGCCATGTAGCCTCAATTCTTACAACTCATATTTGAGTGTATCTGTGGTTTCTAATAACCCGACCTAGCTTTGGACGATAAGTCGCCAGTATATGATGATATTAAATACTTGGAAGTATTGTCTTCTAAGTTTTGGGTTATCACCCTTACTGCATTAATATGGAAAGCCAACAGTACGATTAAATATCACAGGTATGATATTTTTTTATGATTATATATGGTATGTTTAAACCCGCCCTGGTCATGAACTGTTTTAGTCACTAGTGGTTTTATATGGGGTATTAAGACCTGCCCTGCGGTAAACTGCCAGGGCTCTGGTGATCTACTTGTGTGCAGGATAATATTAAATCTCATCTGCATAAATCAACATCATCATAAGTATAAAATGATAGTTTTCAAGTGGCGGATCAAACAGTGTTGGGCAAAACACAAACGTGCACGATGGCACGACAGAGCAAAGTTTCACTAGCCTATTACATGACTCATGGAGCCAAATAGATCAAGTGTTTTCAAAGGATCACATATTTTGAACCGCCCGGCGGATCACTCTTCTTGGCCTTGATGACTTGAGGCTTCTGGATCATCCTTCTCCGGTCCTTCATCCTCCTCCGCAGTTTGGAAAATTGGTGATGACCAATCGATGCCACACAAGGCTTGGAATTCAGCTTCATCATCTATAAGTTTGGACAGTTCAACTTTAGGAGCGAAAGTATGCTTACGGATTGGGAGAATTAGAACCGTCACTTTATAAGCCGGCGTGGACATCTTCTGATTATCCATGTCATAAGCCAGTTGGTATCTTGAAAGATTCGTTTCATTTGCAACCAGGCTGTCCAGAGGACGTATCTCCTTCATGCAGGCAGCAAAGTCTTTCTTCTCAAAGGGAGTGCCATCTTCTTTTAAGCTTGGATACCCAGTAGCTAAATCGGCCGGGTCTAGCTCTGCTAACCATGCCTTGGCCCGGCTTAAAGTCGTTACGGCACCGACTCTTGTAGATGATTGCTTCATCTCATCAATCCTAGCAGGCAGAATAGAAAGCTTTTTCAAGACATCGCTCAAGAGAGTAGGTGCTTGATTAGTCGGAGAAGTTGTGGCTAGTGCATGCTGAGTTCCAGTATATAGTTGTTCAACAAGTGTGTAAAAAACCTTGATCTTCACAAGCAGCTCTTGATTAAGATTGTTGCTCCTGGGACCTGAGTAACAATTATGGATTGGTTAGAGGCGGTTTATACCATCAGGGAAGAGATTCAATTTTGATACTAGCAAGGTGACTCACCAAAGATAGCAGAAACCATTTGGGATACACAGTGTTTTAAATCGGTAAACTCAGTGGTCACCTCTTGAAGAGCCGCCTCGGCTGTTTTAGCCCACTATGTCAAGGCAATTTTTTCTTTAGCCCAGGCGTTTCTTTCAGCCTCAAAACTGATCTTCAGTTTTTCCGTTTTAGCCAAGCTAAATTGGAATTTTGAGTCGGCTTTCCGGGTCTCAGATTCTTGCTGCTCCAGCCGAGTCTTTACATTCAGCCAATTGCAATTGAAGTTGAGCAGTGGTGTCCTGTACAAGCACAGATTTGTGAACACATTCATATTTGGGTTACAGAAATGAAGTCCCAAGCCTTTTGCAAGCAACAACGCTCGACACTTGGGGGTTAATGAGTACGGAAAAATTCTTCATACAAAGGTACATATAAACAAGTCCCAAGCACTTTGCAAGCAAGAGCACTTGGCACTTGGGGGCTAATGCATATTGCTCGTATTTCATTATTAGCTTATGATGACCCGATTGTGCTGTAAACAACCATAGCCGGCTCATGGGGGCTACATAGGTAAGCCTTCAATTATAAACAATGGTGAATAGTACCGGTTCATTCATGCTGATTAAACCAGCCCTTGGGGGCTACGGACGCACTTGTTAAAGATCTGGTTGAACTCGGATGGTGCAAGCTGGATTTTGAAGGATTTTGTCATGATGCTATTTATATTACGGTTTATTCTTAGTCTACAACATATTCAATCCTATCATACACATTACACTTGGAGGGTGACAGGATATGCATAATTCATTACAGCAGGAGTCCGTACCTCATATTTTTGATGCATCTGCTTCACCATGTCAACTTCAAGGTCGTGGCTGGTGTGCAGTTGATTGAGACAACCAGAGAATACTTCATTAATACTCAATTGAGAGTAGTTGGCAACATCAAATCTCACTTTTCGCTTCTCAATATATTCTTCTTTGGCGGAGTGTTTGGCCAAGACAGTAGGTCTTCCTGACTCTCTAAAGCCGGTGCTAGTGATCATCACATCATCGGCATGTTGGGCTTGATGATTCAGTATTCAAAGGATTGTTGTTTGTCTAGTCAACGGAAGGGTCAGGAGTTTTTGGTGGAGCATCATGAATAGGTTCTTCTGGTTGTGATGCGGAGGTGTCAGGCACTGGAATTTGTTGCTCCGGTTCAGGGACTTTGGGGTCTTCAGCCGGCTTGGTCACCTTCCCCTTCTTGCTAGTTTTTGCTTTTCCACTGCATGAGTTATGAGAAGTCAGTACAAAGATAAGAACCCAAGGAGGAAGAAAATAATAGGTAATTGTTTTTACCTTGGGACAGTTTTGAAAGCCGGCAGCTGGGTCTGTGATGAGTCGCCGAAGAGGATCGAGAAGTCTCCTGATAGTTTGAATAGGAAGAATTGAGTGGCTGGGCAATGAGACCCGCCAGAGGATAAAAATAGTTTAAATTTGGGATAACCTCGTTTCGACGTTTCCTTAGAGCTAGACTATTTGGTAAACCGGAAAATAATTCTTCACCTCCAATGGTCCGAGTCTGTCGCCGGCTGTCGTGTTGCTGTTGCTTCAAAAGAAACTGAGGGTCCAGATGAGATAAGGGGTGTGAAAAGCTTACTTTCCGGATTACTCTTCGAATTTTCTGTCTTGGCAAAGGCTCGCAGTCGGAGGAAATGATAGTTACCTCTTCCTCGACCGCTTGACTGGCCCCCGTGTCATCTTGATGATAATCAATGTTAATAAGATAGTTGAAAAAGGAGCCAAGGGAATCAAGAGCTACCTCCGACTCAGAGCTGTCGTCCAGTTCAAACAGCTTGGAAGTACTTGATTTCTTCTTATTTTTCTTGGCAGCTTTCTTGGCAGCCCTGGCCTTTTTGGCAGCATCATTGTCACACCCTGCATTTTGTAACATTTCATTTGCATTATTAAAGCATGAAAATTTGGACCAACAAAAACTTTTGCATTATTTGGCTTTTATTTGGAGTTGGTTTTCTCTCTGTGATTCTTTTCAAGTGCTCTTTAAAGTCAACACAACTCCACCTTATATACTTCATCTCCTTGCCCCAAACTTTTGCCCAATGATCATGCCATGTGTATAGAGCAATATAGTATTTTCTTACAAAAAATAATCTGGCCAAATAGTATTTTCAAAAATTAGTTTTCCAAAAACCCCTAAATTGAGGTTTGCACTTCAAGTACTTGATTTGGGGTATGAAAAATATTACAAAAAGTATATTTGAGACCTATTAGATATAGGACTCCCATAAACCACGAAAATATAATTTTAAAAGCTATTTTCCTATTTTATTTAAAAGCTTTTTCTTAAGGCCAGAAATGGTCTTTAATAGGGAAAAATTATTTTATTGTTTCAAAAATATTTGACAAAAATCAGGGAAACTCAGTGGACATATATTTTCCATATATAAGAGTTTCAACACATGGTCATGTTCAAAATATTGGACAAAACCTCCCAAAACCATTACTTCCCATTTCTAGGATTTGAAATATTTCTACAGGAAATATTTTCAAAAAAATCCAAGGAAAATCCAGCAAGTCACAAGTGCATATTGTGATCACCTTGCAAAGCCTCATGTCAATTAAAGTCATTTTGGTTCACCAAAATGCCCCAAAACCCTCTCTGACCAGAATCATATTTGAACAAGTTTGTACTACCAACTTTCTTTCCTTGACCCCAACTTTTGTGAGCATGTTCACATGACCAAATGAGGCCACCACACCAAGTGGGGCATCAAGGAGAAGTGATTTGCTCAACTAGATCTACACAAGTTCATTTCTGCTAATTTCTAGGGTTTGCCAAAGTTTCATTAGCAAACTCTTCCAAATGAGCTCATCTTCCTTTTTCCCTGTCATTTTGTCATGACAAACATCCCTGCCAAGTGCCACAAGAAGTAAATTAGTGCAAGTACCCAAAAACCATATCAAACACCTTTTGCATGTTAACTAAAAACCATGTTTGGGGCTCTTCCAGTAATCTCCATGAGCCCCACTTTTTACCACAACCCCTCCTAGTCCCCTTTCACCTCTAGTAACAGTGGCAAACCCACAGCTCAATTATTGGATGGGTAAAACCCCACTTTCTCTCTCTGGACAGCCCATTTCTCCCTCTTCTTCTACCTCTCTCTTCTTCTACTAGCCACACAGGGCATCCAAGGCCATCTCCTACTTCTTTACTCCCCCCTTGAGCTACCACACACCTTTGGCCGTGACCACATGCATAGAAAATGGCCATGCCGGCCATTTGGGCGCTCTGGAGCGTGCTACAGTGCGCCCTTTTTTTGATTCACCAAGACCCGCTAAAGGCTGATACAAACGAATAGTGGGAGTTCTTTCTTACGAATATAAATGGAGGAAATATCCCTAGTACCTTTGTCCTCTGCAAAGATCATAAGATCAGATGGAGTTGGATTGATTTCTCGCATCTACTAGATCAGAGATCAGAGTCAGGGGAGCTCTCGTAAGTGAGCCTAAGTAAGTAGTGTGGTTCTCCTGCACTGTAGCCGCCCCCTTCCAACCGCCTCCGGCCACCTCAGGCCTCCCCAGCGCGCCCGACGATGCTCCTCGACGTCCTAAACATGCCACAGCGTGGTCCCCCTCCTCCCTCTCCCTCCTCTTGCCTCAGCTCGCATGCGCGCCGGCCGCCCGAGAGCTCCAATGAGCGGGCTCACATGCGCGGCATCTCTGACCCCTCCCCGCTCTCTCCCTTAGCTCCCCTCGACGTAGTCCACGCCCAGCAACACCCCAGACACGGCGCCAGCTCCTCCCGAGCCATGTGGCAACGAGCAGGAGCTCACCGGCGCACGGGTCCACGACACCCTGCCGTTCACCTATTTAAGGGCCTCCCCGAGCTGTCCTCTCCTCACCACTCGCTCTCTACACCACCAAACCATTCCCCTGCACCCCCAGTTCCTCTCCAGAGCCGCCCGAGCTTGAGATCGAGCTCGAGCTCCGCCGCTTTGGCTCGCCGGAGTTCGCGAGGTACAGGCCGTCCCCGGCCCTCTTTCCTCTCGATCTGGAACCCCTGCAGCCCTCTGATCCTTTCCCCCTTGTTTCCCCTCTCTGTAGCAGCCGGAAACGGCCGGAACAGTCGACGCCCGAAGCCCCTCCACCGCGTGACTTCGTCGCCGGCGAACTAGGCTACCCCGGCGACCGCAACCACCTCCACCCGAACGGTGACTCGACGCCGAGTCCAGCTGTACCATCGCCCGACCTCGCCGTGCCCTGCATCTACGCCGATGAGCTCGCCGGCCGTCTGGACTCGGGGTTAGGGATGACAGGCGGGCCCCGCCTGTCAGCCTCTCCCCCCATCGCTCCTCTCTCTCTCGCTGACGCCTGGGCCCCGCCCGTCAGGTTTAAACCTAGCGCGCGCGCGTACACCAGTGCGCTGGGCCGCCTCTCTGGCTGGGCCTGCTGCGCTGCAGCTATTCTGGCCCAGCAGGCGTAGAGCCTTTTTCCTTTTTGTTTTTCTATCACCTTTCCAAAAATCCCACAGGATAAAATATTTATCCAAATGAAATAATTCCAGTTCCTAAATTCTTGTAAAAATGCCACCTATTTAATGGTGCAACTTTCATTCAAATCCCACAACCTTTTCTTCACTGTGAATATTTAAATGTGATTTTAAGCATTTAAATATACCTTTGTAAATCCATTTCTCCTATTCTGCTACTCCAAATCCAAAACTAGAAATTTTCCCCTTCTTAGTTTTCACCCTAGTATTTATCAAAAATGAGTTGACATTTTTCTGAGCACTTTGGTTTTTCTGTTTTATTATTGCCTTATTTTTCTCGTTATTATTTTGTGACGATAGATTGCGTTGCTGACGAAGGAGTTGGACCAGAAGACTTTGAAGACCCAAAATAATTTGTTGAGCCAGGCAAGCAGCCCTTTTACCATGTATATGAAACCCTTTTTATGCATGTCATATAGCACCATATTGTTGTTGCAACGGAATCATGATGAGGTGGTAACCACTTTGATGGTCTTCCATCGTACTTCCTCGTTGATACCTGCATTATGAGGGTTATGCCTGTGGGAGTAGATAGGATGCTAATGTAGATGCTACGCAAAAAGGGACGGGTATATGCATGATGAAGGAGGCAAAGTATTTTCAACAGACTTTTTCGGAAACCCCGTCGGGTGCCACTTATTCCCGAGGGAGATGATGAGATGGGTAACCACCTGATGACGAAGTGGTGTACCGACGCAAGTGTGTGTGGTTTTCGAAAACGGATTAGATTTAATATTTGTCGACTGTCCCAACCTTACATGCACAACTACTCTACCCTTATATGGGAAAGGGCATTATTGATTACCTAGGCCAATAGTAGCTTGGATCCCGCATTACTAGTGACGGGGGAGAGTTGGTGCTCTCTCTCGGGACGGGGTCCTACCAGGTAGGGTGGCCAAGAATATTTTTATGGGGCACCGGACACACCGTTGGTACCCCGTGCTCGTGATGTGAGATGATTTAGGAGCATGGCTCCACGAAAATGTTATGTGATAATGTTGGGCACGGGGGTGACTACCAATCGAGTGGACGCCATGTTAGTGTAGTCTAGGGAAAGGTAGTGATCGGGTGCTTACCCCGGGTACTTGAGGTACCGCGGGTCGTGGATGACACGGAAGTTCCCCGGATCTTGTGGGTAAAGTGTGCAACCTCTGCAGAGTGCAAAACTATTCGAATAGCCGTGTCCACGGTCAAGGACAGTTGGGCGATGCTGCTTAAACTATGTCCAGAGTATTACAACCGTGTGTGTGAGTTGATAAAACTACTTGGGTCAAGTCAAGGGACTTGACATGATTGAGTTGGGTTGGTGCCTACTCTATTTATGATGATATCTGTAACCTGTCCTCATGGTTACTTGAATTCTCCTGATGCATGTATTACAAGTTGTTGAATATGTCATTGCAGTCAAAACTAGCTTTTTGCAAAAATTTACCTATATCATCTATTATTACATCTTGGACCAAAACATGGGTTGCTTGTGAGTACATTCAAAGTACTCATTGGCTTGCCACTAGTTATTTAATTGACCAGGCATGGAAGTACCGGAGTTCGAAGAAGAGTTCTTTGGAGACAAACATGCGAACTAGGACATTTCCCAGTCAGAATGCCTGTAGGGTTAAGGCAGATGGCATGGGTTCTACTTATCAACGAAGATTTCCGCTGGTTGTGTGTCATTTGATGTTCAGCCCTTAAGGCTTTATCAATGTAAGACTTGACCATAATGGTCATAATTTGTGTAAGACGGTATGTATGGATGTAAGACTCTTGTTATTCAGATTCTGTGTGTTCAGTGAGCATTGATCTCTGGGATCACTGTACACGTGCATTCGGTGATCTCGACTTATGAGTCGGGGTCCCCACAGAGCTGGTAACAGAGCCATCCTGACTGTAGGAAGCCTTAGTTAGCATGGACGTTAGTTAGCTTGAGACCATCTGAACTTCTCTCCTTTTCTGAAGCTTACCCAACCCAAAATATATTTCCCTTATTGACCTCTCCCATTCAACCTTTCTAGATGGCTGCCGTACCCGAAGACTTCTTGACCACCGGATTTCCCGTACTTCTCGAGGATAGCCTCAAGAAGTGTCAGTTTCACCGAGCCCCCATTTTCACCTACCATGAGCATTGGATGAATGACACCGAGACGGAGTATCATGTGGAAGTAATCGTGAAGGCTAATGACTCACCAACAAGCTGGTTCTTCAAGGGACCCCAGATGGCAACTCTGGTTCTTGCCGTCGAGACGGCAACCCTCAAGGCACTCACCCGCCTCCGAGACCTTCTTCCAGAGATGGCAGACGAGTTGGCAACCCGCTTCTTGCCTTTTCGGAAGGAAGGTGAGGATGAGAGCAGTGCACCAGCTCCACCATTAGAAGAAGGACTTCCACTCCGATTCCAGACCTACTTCAGCCTTTGTGCCGATAGTTTGGCACAACACTTGGCCTCGGAATCAATGGAGCTCTGAAAGGAACTGCATGAGACCAAGGCACTTCTTCTCCAAGCTCAAGTGAAGACGGATAGGATCAAGAAAGAAGGTGCTCC
The DNA here is from genome assembly GCF_002162155.2 of Triticum dicoccoides. NCBI lineage: Eukaryota > Viridiplantae > Streptophyta > Magnoliopsida > Poales > Poaceae > Triticum > Triticum dicoccoides. The sequence continues at coordinate 179,729,044 of NC_041385.1, read as the reverse complement.
CCCTGGACAGCCCGCAATCGCATACAGAGGCGGAAGACCCCCAAACGATGGAGAACCACCACATCAACACCGCATGAGCGCAAGGGATTACCGCAAGCTCTTCACCCCACCAGCAAAGCAACACCATGTTGAGCTCCCCCACTCCCCCACCACTTCAGGTGAAGAGGAAAGTCAGGAAGCTGATGATGAGGAGGAAGACCCAAAAGAGCCAGACTACACGACCGAGCATTCCACCACTTAGGCATCATTCACACCTTGGATATGCCCGTTAGTGACCCCTACGGTAGGATAGGTCGTGTACCCCTATGCGAAGTCGAGTCCTTGTAATGGTTCATATGAAACCATGTAGTGTTGTCTTTGCTTTTGATGTGTTTGATGGACGTCGTGCTTTCCTTCGGGAACTTGTAAGCGACTACATCACCCGTTTGGACTTTAATGAATGTGTTTGGCCCTTTTGGCCCTTGCATGAAAACAATTAGTGTCATACCAACCCCTTTCTAGGCATCCCATCTATATTGCTTTCCCCATCTTTCCCAATCATGAGACCTTGACCGCTCCAACAGGATGCCTGCTGTAACATGTACTGGTACCTCTACCCAGCAGCAAGAAGCCGGAGGTTCTGCTGAAGCAGGAGTCAGCCAGGACCAAGCCCGAGGACAGACTCCACCACCACCACCTCCTCCAAACATGGACATGGCTCAGCTTCTCCAAGCCTTCCGAGAAGAATGCCAAGCCAACACTGCGGCCCTCCAGATGATTGCTCAAGCTGTCAATCGCCAGCTGGCGGGACACGGCAATGGACGTTCCACGTTGGTGGAGTTCAAGAAGCATGCACCACCCACCTTCATCGATACTGCTGAACCCCTGGATGCAGACGACTGGGTCTGCACCATTGAGGATCTGCTGGAACTAGTCGGATGCACTGAGGACCGTGAGAAGGTGGCGTATGCTGCTCACTGTCTCGGGGGCACTGCTAGAGCTTGGTGGGATGGATTCAAGGCCATGCATGCTGAGCAAAACATCACTTGGAATGACTTGAAGGCAGAATTCCGCAAGGCCCACATTCCTTCCGGAATCATGGCCATCAAGAAGCGTGAGTTCCGAGCCCTGAAGCAAGGAAGTAGCACTGTCAAGGAGTACATGCAGAAGTTCAGTGTTCTCTCAAGGTATGCTCCTGAGGATGTCAGCACTGATGCTGCCAAAAAGGAGCGCTTCATGGAAGGCCTTAACCAGACTCTGCAGTACTCGCTTGTTGTGTGTGACTGCCCGACCTTTCCGGATCTAGTGAACAAGGCACTCATGCTGAGGACAAGCGACGTGCTTTGGATGATACCCGTAAGCGCAAGATGATCAGCAAGGGTAGCTCCAACAACCAGAAGCCTCGCCCGTGGCAGCCAGCCCCGGTCAAGCCAACCTATCAGCAGCCAAGAGCCCTTGCACCCCGCACCAACTATCAGCCTTAGCAGTATGCCAACCCCAGGCCAGCTTACAACAACCCCAATAACAATGCCGGCAAGAGCAGCAACCCCAACCAAGTCACATGCTTTGGATGTGGTCAGCCAGGACACTACCCCAAGAATTGCCCCCACAAGAAGCCCGACGCCCCGCGCCCCAATGCGCAGAACCCAGGACAAGGTCGTGGAATGCCACCAAGGAACCAAGCTCCCCGCAACCCGCCCAACAACAGCAAGGGACGTGTGAATCATGTCACTGCAGAAGAAGCCCAGGAAGACCCGGACATCGTGCTGGGTACGTTCCTTGTCAATTCAGCACCTGCAACTGTCTTGTTTGATTCTGGAGCCACGCATTCATTTGTCACCAAACGTTTGCATTAAAAAGTGGCATGACCCCTACACCCCTGAAAACCCCTATGGTGGTACAAACCCCCGGAGCAGAGATGAGAGCCAAGATAGGATGTAAAGGAGTCGGGATTATCATTAATGGGGTAGACTTCCTAGCAGACCTTATCATCTTAAGATCACAAGGCTTGGATGTGATCTTAGGAATGAATTGGCTCATCAAGCACCAAGGCTTGTTAGATTGCGCCAACCGGACTGTCACTGTGACCAATGAGCAAGGAGTCGAAGTTAAATTTGCCTCCAACCCCTCGTCTGCTCAAGCCAACCAAGTCAACTGTCTGACTGAAGTTGGATTGGAGCAAGTGCCGGTAGTATGTGACTACCCCGATGTTTTTCCTGATGAGCTACCGGGAATTCCTCCTGACCGAGACATTGAGTTCATCATCGAGCTCATGCCCGGAGCAGGACCCATCTATAAGAAGCCTTATAGAATGGGATCGGGAGAGTTAGCAGAATTAAAGAAGCAACTGGAAGAGCAGTTGAGGAAGGGATTTATCCGCCCTAGTGCCTCCCCTTGGGGATCACCTGTTCTGTTTGTGTCAAAGAAGGACGGTACCATCCGCTTGTGCATTGACTACCGCTCCCTCAATGAAGTTACAATCAAGAACAAGTATCCACTTCCCAAGATTGAAGATCTGTTTGATCAACTCAATGGGGCCAAGGTGTTCTCCAAGATCGACCACAGATCTGGGTACTAACAGCTGAAAATCAGACCCCAAGATATTCCGAAGATGGCATTTGTAACCAGATATGGCCTGTATGAGTGCACGGTCATGTCCTTGGGATTGACCAATGCCCCAGCTTACTTCATGTATCTCATGAATAAGGTCTTCATGGAATATTTGGACAAGTTTGTCGTTGTCTTCATTGATGAAATTCTTGTCTTCTCGAAGACGGAAGAGGAGCACGAGCAACACTTGAGGATGGTCCTAGACAAGCTTCGAGAGCACCAACTGTATGCCAAGTTCAGCAAGTGCGAATTTTGGCTGCGTGAAGTTGGATTCTTGGGTAATGTTTTGACCGAAGAAGGATTGTCGATCGATCCCGCTAAGATTTAAGCCGTGACTGAATGGAAATCCCCAAGCAATGTGAAGGAAGTCAGAAGCTTCCTCGGACTCGCAGGATATTACCGCAAGTTCGTTGAAGGATTCTCAAGCATTGCCCGACCCATGACTCAGCTCTTGAAGAAGGACAAGAAGTTTGAATGGACACCGAAGTGCGAAGAGAGCTTCCAGGAGCTGAAGAAGAGACTGACCACCGCCCCAGTTCTGGCCACACCAGATATACACAAGGAGTTTGTGATATATTGTGATGCGTCAAGAACCGGACTGGGAGGTGTTCTGATGCAAGAAGGTAGAGTCGTAGCTTACCTTTCAAGGCAACTACGGCCTCATGAAGAGAACTATGCTACTCATGATCTTGAGTTAGCAGCAGTGGTTCATGCCCTGAAGACATGGCGACATTACCTCCTAGGGAAGCGGTGTGAGATATACACGGATCACAAAAGTCTGAAGTATATTTTCACTCAAAAGGAATTGAACATGAGGCAAAGATGATGGCTAGAGTTGATCAAGGATTATGACCTCAGTGTTCAATACCACCCTGGGACGGCTAATGTGGTGGCAGATGCATTAAGCAGGAAGGCTTGTTCCTTGAATGCTATGCTTAAGGACAAGCTACCCGCCTTATATGATGAACTTGAAAGCTTCGGGTTGGAACTGGTTGCACCAGGATTCTTGGCCAACCTCAAAGTTAGGCCTACCTTGATGGATGATGTTAAGGAAGCTCAGAAGGGACACGAAAGTATTTAAGGCATCAAGAGGAAGATCAAGGCAGGCAAAGCCCCAAGTTTCTCAGAGGATGAGCAAGGCGTTGTGTGGTTTGGGAATCGCATTTGCGTACCCAACAAGGTTGAGCTCAAGAATCTGACCTTGCAAGAAGCTCATGACACCCCGTATTCCATCCATCCTGGAGGAACCAAGATGTATCAAGACCTGAAGGAAAGATTTTGGTGGCACGGGATGAAAAGGGAGATTGCCACCTATGTTGCAAAGTGTGATGTATGCCAAAGAGTCAAGGCTGAATATCAGCGACCTGCTGGATTGCTCCAACCACTCAAGGTTCCCGAGTGGAAATGGGATAAAGTCGGAATGGATTTCATCACTGGACTACCTAGGTCAAACAAGGGACATGACTCCATCTGGGTCATAGTCGATCATTTGACCAAAGTGGCCCATTTCATTCCTGTTAAGACTACCTATGATGGCAACCAGCTAGGAACTCTATACATCAACAGGATCGTAAGCCTTCATGGTGTTCCCAAGGAGATTGTGTCAGATCGCGGAACCCAGTTTACCTCAATGTTCTGGAAGAAGTTCCAAGAGGCCATGGGGACCAAGTTGTCCTTTAGAACTGCTTTCCACCCACAGACCGGAGGTCAGACAGAACGAGTGAATCAGATACTCGAAGACATGCTCCGAGCCTGTGTCCTGGCATATGGAGCTAGGTGGGAAGATTGCCTAACTTTTGCCGAGTTCTCCTACAACAACAGTTATCAGTCAAGCCTTCAGATGGCACCATTTGAGGTGTTATACAGATGGAAATGCCGCACACCCCTCAATTGGTCAGAAACCGGAGAAGGACTAGTATTTGGGCCCGATATCCTCTGTGAAGCAGAAGAGCAAGTCCAGCTTGTCAGAGAGCGTTTGAAAACTGCCAAGTCAAGGCAGAAGAGCTAACCTGACTCACGTCGTAGAGACATGAACTTCCGAGTTGGAGACCATGTCTATCTCCGGGTCACACCTCTCAAGGGAACCCAGCGTTTCCATGTTAAAGGGAAGCTCGCACCAAGATACATCGGCTCCTTCAAGATCACTGAACGACGAGGAGAAGTGGCTTACCAGTTGGAACTGCCACCTGAACTATCCGATGTGCACAAAGAATTCCACGTGTCACAACTCCGGAAGTGCCTTGAAGTTCCAGTCAAGCCTGATCTCTACTAGGACGTCGATCACCAAGACATTAACCTTCAGCCTGATTTGACCTACCGTGAGAGGCCCATCTGCATTTTGGATGAGGCTGAGCGACACACTCGAAGCCGCACCATCAAGTACTTCAAGGTCCAGTGGAGCAACCACACTAAAGCAGAAGCAACTTGGGAACGTGAAGACTACCTTAGATCCGAGTTTCCGTATCTCTTTAAAGTCTAGTTTAGGAATCTCAGGGACGAGATTCTTGTAAGGGGGGTAGGTCTGTCACACCCTGCATTTTGTAACATTTCATTTGCATTATTAAAGCATGAAAATTTGGACCAACAAAAACTTTTGCATTATTTGGCTTTTATTTGGAGTTGGTTTTCTCTCTGTGATTCTTTTCAAGTGCTCTTTAAAGTCAACACAACTCCACCTTATATACTTCATCTCCTTGCCCCAAACTTTTGCCCAATGATCATGCCATGTGTATAGAGCAATATAATATTTTCTTACAAAAAATAATTTGGCCAAATAGTATTTTCAAAAATTAGTTTTCCAAAAACCCCTAAATTGAGGTTTGCACTACAAGTACTTGATTTGGGGTATGAAAAATATTTCAAAAAGTATATTTGAGACCTATTAGATATAGGACTCCCATAAACCACAAAAATATAATTTTAAAAGCTATTGTCCTATTTTATTTAAAAGCTTTTTCTTAAGGCCAGAAATGGTCTTTAATAGGGAAAAATTATTTTATTGTTTCAAAAATATTTGACAAAAATCAGGGAAACTCAGTGGACATATATTTTCCATATATAAGAGTTTCAACACATGGTCATGTTCAAAATATTGGACAAAACCTCCCAAAACCATTACTTCCATTTCAAGGATTTGAAATATTCCTACAGGAAATATTTTCAAAAAAAATCCAAGGAAAATCCAGCAAGTCACAAGTGCATATTGTGATCACCTTGCAAAGCCTCATGTCAATTAAAGTCATTTTCGTTCACCAAAATGCCCCAAAACCCTCTCTGACCAGAATCATATTTGAACAAATTTGTACTACCAACTTTCTCTCCTTGACCCCAACTTTTGTGAGCATGTTCACATGACCAAATGAGGCCACTACACCAAGTGGGGCATCAAGGAGAACTGATTTGCTCAACTAGATCTACGCAAGTTCATTTCTGCTAATTTCTAGGGTTTGCCAAAGTTTCATTAGCGAACTCTTCGAAATAAGCTCATCTTCCTTTTTCCCTGTCATTTTGTCATGACAAACATCCCTGCCAAGTGCCACAAGAAGTAAATTAGTGCACGTACCCCAAAACGATATCAAACACCTTCTGCATGTTAACTAAAAACCCTGTTTGGGGCTCTTCCAGTAATCTCCATGAGCCCCACTTTTCACACCAACCCCTCCTAGTCCCCTTTCACCTCCAGTAACAATGGCAAACCCAAGCTCAATTATTGGATGGGTAAAACCCCACTTTCTCTCTCTGGACAGCCCATTTCTCCCTCTTCTTCTACCTCTCTCTTCTTCTACTGGCCACCCAGGGCATCCAAGGCCATCTCCTACTTCTTTACTCCCCCCTTGAGCTACCATACACCTTTGGCCGTGACTACATGCATAGAAAATGGCCATGCCGGCCATTTAGGCGCTCTGGAGCACGCTACAGTGCGCTCCCGCACTGTAGCCGCCCCTTCCAACCACCTCCGGCCACCTCGGGCCTCCCCAGGGCGCCCGACGATGCTCCTCGATGTCCTCAACACGCCACAGCGTGGTCCCCCTCCTCCCTCTCCCTCCTCCTACCTCAGCTCGCACGCGCGCCGGCCGCCCGAGAGCTCCAATGAGCGGGCTCACACGCGCGGCGTCTCTGACCCCTCCCCGCTCTCTCCCTTAGCTCCCCTCAGCGTAGTCCACGCCCAACAACACCCCAGACATGGCGCCAGCTCCTCCCGAGCCCTGTGGCAATGAGCAGGAGCTCACCGGCGCACGGGTCCATGGCACCCCGCCGTTCACCGATTTAAGGGCCTCCCCGAGCTCTCCTCTCCTCACCACTCGCTCTCTACACCACCAAACCATTCCCCTGCACCCCCAGTTCCTCTCCAGAGTCGCCCGAGCTCGAGATCGAGCTCGAGCTCCGCCGCTTCGGCTCGCCGGAGTTCGCGAGGTATAGGCCGTCCCCGGCCCTCTTTCCTCTCGATCTGGAACCCCTGCAGCCCTCTGATCCTTTCCCCCTTGTTTCCCCTCTCTATAGCAGCCGGAAACGGCCGGAACCGTCGATGCCACAAGCCCCTCCGCCACGTGACCTCGTCGCCGGTGAACCAGGCTACCCCGGCGACGGCAACCACCTCCACCCGAACGGCGACTCGACGCTGAGTCCAGCTGTAACATCGCCCGACCTCGCCGTGCCCTGCATCGACGCCAGTGAGCTCACCGGCCGTCTGGACTAGGGGTTAGGGATGACAGGCGGGCCCCGCCTGTCAGCCTCTCCCCCCCATCGCTCCTCTCTCTCTTGCTGACGCCTGGGCCCCGCCCGTCATGTTTAAACCTGGCGCGCGCGCGTACACTAGTGCGCTGGGCCGCCTCTCTTTCTGGGCCTGCTGCGCTGCGGCTATTCTGGCCCAGCAGGCACAGAGCCTTTTTCCTTTTTCTTTTTCTGTCACCTTTCGAAAAATCCCACAGGATAAAATATTTATCCAAATGAAATAATTCCAGTTCCTAAATTCTTGTAAAAATGCCACCTATTTAATGGTGCAACTTTCATTCAAATCCCACAACCTTTTCTTCACTGTGAATATTTAAATGTGATTTTAAGCATTTAAATATACCTTTGTAAATCCATTTCTCCTATTCTGCTACTCTAAATCCAAAACTAGAAATTTTCCCCTTCTTAGTTTTCACCCTAGTATTTAACAAAAATGAGTTGACATTTTTCTGAGCACTTTGGTTTTTCTGTTTTATTATTGCCTTATTTTTCTTGTTATTATTTTGCGACGATAGATTGCGTTCCTGACGAAGGAGTTGGACCAAAAGACTTTCAAGACCCAGAAGACTTTGTTGAGCCAGGCAAGCAGCCCTTTGACCATGTCTATGAAACCCTTTTTATGAATGTCATATAGCACCATATTGTTGTTGCAACGGAATCATGATGAGGTGGTTACCACTTTGATGGTTTTCCACCGTACTTCCTCATTGATACCTGCATTATGCATGACCCTGCCTTCTTATGAGGGTTATGTCGGTGGGAGTAGATATGATGCTAAAGTAGATGCTACGCAAAAAGGGACGGGTATATGCATGATGAAGGAGGCAAAGTATTTTCAAAAGACTTTTTTGAAAACCCTGTTGGGTGCCACTTATGCTCGAGGGAGATGATGAGATGGGTAACCACTTGATGACGAAGTGGTGTACTGACGCAAGTGTGTGTGGTTTTCAAAAACGGATTAGATTTAAGATTTTCGACTGTCCCAACCTTACATGCGCAACCACTCTACCCTTATATGGGAAAGGGCATTATTGATTACCTAGGCTGATACTAGCTTGGAGCCTGCATTACTAGTGACGGGGGAGAGTTGGTGCTCTCTCTCGGGACGGGTTCGTGCTAGGTAGGGCGGCCAAGAACATTTTTATGGGGCACCGGACACACCGTTGGTACCCCGAGCTCGTGATGTGAGATGATTTAGGAGCATGGCTCCACGAAAATGTTATGTGATAATGTTGGGCACGGGGGTGACTACCAATCGAGTGGACTCCATGTTAGTGTCGTCTAGGGAAAGGTAGTGATCGGGTGCTTACCCCGGTTACTTGAGGTACCACGGGTCGTGGATGACACGGAAGTTCCCCGGATCTTGTGGGTAAAGTGTGCAACCTCTGCAGAGTGCAAAACTATTCGAATAGCCGTATCCACGGTCAAGGACAGTTGGGCGGTGCTGCTTAAACTATGTCCAGAGTATTACAACCGTGTGTGTGAGTTTATAAAACTACTTGGGTCAAGTCAAGGGACTTGACATGATTGAGTTGGGTTTGTGCCCACTCTATTTATGATGATATCTGTAACCTGTCCTCATGGTTACTTGAATTCTCCTGATGCATGTCTTACAAGTTGTTGAACATATCATTGCACTCAAAACTAGCTTTCTGCAAAAATTTACCTATATCATGTATTGTTACATCTTGGACAAAAACATGGGTTGCTTGCGAGTACATTCAAAGTACTCATTGGCTTGCCATTGGTTATTTAATTGACCAGGCATGGAAGAACCGGAGTTCGAAGAAGAGTTCTTTGGAGACAAACATGTGAACTAGGACGTTTCCCAGTCAGAATGCCTGTAGGGTTAAGGCAGATGGCATGGGTTCTACTTATCGACGAATATTCCCGCTACTTGTGTTTCATTTGATGTTCAGCCCTTAAGGCTTTATCAATGTAAGACTTCACCATAATGGTCATAATTTGTGTAAGACGGTATGTATGGATGTAGGACTCTTGTTATTCAGCTTTTGTGTGTTCAGTGAGCATTGATCTCTGGGACCACTGTACACGTGCATTCGGTGATCTCGACTTATGAGTCGGGGTCCCCACATTCATGGTCATATTTCTTTTTCCAAAAATCAGATTTAGCCTGTGAAAGTCATCAAAGTGGAGTTAATAGAATATTGGAGTGATGAAGGTAAAAGTAAGTAATTTAAAGACTCACATCTGGTGGAGTGTTAAGTTTGCAGAAAGGGTTCAGACCCACTTTGTTGCAGTCTTCTGAATCTTCATTCAGAAGGGTCTTTGTCATTTCATTGATTCCCTCCTTAGTTAAATGCATGGAGCTGTGGTGCAGTGGATCCTTTGTATCACCTGTGTAAGTACACATTAAGCTGGATCGGCGACTCAAGGGTATGATTCGCCAAGAAACCCAGCACCGAACCAAGTCAATGCCAGTTAACCCATTTCCGAGCAGAGCCTTGACCTTTGCAATGGTGGGGGCGAGTTTTGCACGTTCGGCAGTGGTAAGCTTTTTATGAAGACAGTGTGTTTGGGTCAAGATGCTGGATACGATAACACGACAGTGGATTCTCGTTAGCCGGAGGGGTATCTTCGCAGTAAAACCATGTCTGGTTCCAATCTTTGGGGTGACTCGGCAAGCAAGCATAGGGGAAGATAGCATCTCTTCTTCGATGAATTGAGATTCCACCAAGTTCCAAGCTGGGTCCTTTCGTAAACTCGTTTTGGCAGTTCAAATAAAAATATTCTCTAAAGAGTTCAACACTCGGCTCCTCTTGAAGGTATACCTCGCAGAAAACTTGAAATTTGCAGATGTTTGACACAGAATTGGGTCCGATGTCTTGAGGATGAAGTTGAAAGAAGTGCAGAACATCTCGGAAAAATTTAGAACCGGGCAGTGAGAAGTCCCGATTCATGTGATCTGTAAAAACAATGACCTCATCATCCTTTGGCTGAGGTCTTTGTTCGTCTGGATTGGGGGCGTGCCAATGCATGACATTTTTTGCTGATAAATAGCCGATTTTGACAAAGTCTTTGAGCATGTTCTCAGTGACAATGGAGGGAACCCAATTACATGAAGTGACTGTCTTTGGTGGCATTGTGAAGAGAGAAGCCTAAAAGAAAGAAATTTGTTACCGGTTTAAGTTGATTCATTAAGCCGGAAGTAAAACGCTATAGTATATATTCAGAGTGGCGGCTTAAAAGGGGCCTAATGATATATGGATAGTGATAACCGGTGATGTAAGCCGCCATGACCAGATTGATATCTATCAGGAGTGAAATCTGCTAGGTGTTGAATAAACAGGTTTTACAGACTGGAGCAGGTGAGGGAGTCCTGGACTAGGGGGTGTCCGGACAGCCGGACTATCATCGTCCGCCGGACTCCAAGACTACGAAGATACAAGATTGAAGACTCTGTCCCGTGTCCGGATGGGACTTTCCTTGGCGTGGAAGGCAAGCTTGGCAATACGGATATGTAGATCTCCTACCATTGTAACCGACTCTGTGTAACCCTAGCCTCCTCCGGTGTCTATATAAACCGGAGGGCTTTAGTCCGTAGGACACAACATACATCACAACAATCATACCATAGGCTAGCTTTAGGGTTTAGCCTCCTTGATCTCGTGGTAGATCCACTCTTGTACTACCCATATCATCAATATTAATCAAGCAGGACGTAGGGTTTTACCTCCATCGAGAGGGCCCGAACCTGGGTAAAACATCATGTCCCTTGTCTCCTGTTACCATCCGCCTAGACGCACAGTTTGGGACCCCCTACCCGAGATCCGCCGGTTTTGACACCGACATTGGTGCTTTCATTGAGAGTTCCTCTGTGTCGTCACCGATAGGCTCGATGGCATCTTCAATCAACAACGCAGTCCAGGGTGAGACTTTTCTCCCCGGACAGATCTTCGTATTCGGCGGCTTCGCACTGCGGGCTAGTTCACCTGGCCATCTGGAGCAGATCGAAAGCTACGCCCTTGGCCATCAGGTCAGATTCGGAAGCCTAAACTTCACAACCAACATCCGCGGGGACTTGATCTTCGACGGGCTCGAGCCAAAGCCAAGCGCGCCGCACTGTTGCGATGGGCATGATCTAGCTCTGCCGCCGAACAGTGCCTTGGTGGCCGCACACAAATCCGCTTCGGCCCTTAGTCAGGAGCCGATCGCCCAGATCGAGGACCGGTGGATGGACACCACCTCGGGGGCTTCAACTTCCACGGCGATGGAGCCAAACACTAACCTTGTCCCTCGCGAAACTCGTGATTCCGAGGTGCCGGACTCCTTGCCGGACTCCGGACCTCCCACGCCCCTACCAATCGAATTGGATTGGGCGCCGGTTATGGAATTCACCGCCGTGGACATCTTCCAATACTCGCCCTTTGGCGACATCCTAAATTCACTAAAGTATCTCTCGTTATCGGGAGAGTCCTGGCTGGACTATGGCCAGGATGGTTGGGATGCGGACAACGAAGAAATTCAAAGCCCACCCACCACCAAATTTGTAGCCACTGTCGACGACCTAACCGACATGCTAGATTATGACTCCGAAGACATCGACGGCATGGACGACGATGCCGGAGACAAACAAGAACCAGCGCCTATAAGGCACGTAAAGACCACCTCGTCATACGACGTATACATGGTGGATACCCCAAAAGGAAGCGACAATGAGGACCAACGGCGCGTGGCAGAAGATAATCCCGCCGACAAACAACGAAAACAGCGACGCAGACGCCGCCCTAAGTCCCGCCTCGACAACAACAGCGCTCTTAATGACCCAGCAATACAGCAGGGCAAACCAGTGGATGACGGCAAGCAACCGTCCGAACAAGACGAGTCAGACAATCAGTCCGGGCCCGGCGGAAAAAATAGTCCGGACGATCTCACGCCGGACACATCGCCGGAGAATAAAAACCTTCGGAAAAGACTCGTTAACACCGCAAGAAGCTTGAAGAAGGAAAAACGGAAGCTCAAAACAGCGGAAGATACACTCAGAATGAGGTGGAGCAAAGTGCTCAAAACCGCAGACAAATACGGCAATGGCCATCAATCAAAGAGCTACCCGAAGCGCAAGCTACTGCCAGAATTTGATGAGGAGGCCATAGAGCCCCCACTGTCAAAAAACAAAGAAGCCGCCTGGTTGGATAGACGGCCAGATGATGGGACAAAATCTGAAAGTGGCGCCACATATAAACCGACTAATGACCCCGGAAAGACAGATGGCCCAGCCAGGTCCATTTACGGGCCAAAGAAGAGGGCCCCAGGAAGCAATACAACATGCCAAGTGCCCGAAGAGAGTGGTACACCCAAATACAGGGGCGCCGCACACCCACTATGTTTCACCAGCGAGGTGCTGGATCATGAATTCCCAGCAGGATTTAAACCCATAAACATAGAGGCCTATGACGGAACAACAGACCCGGGAGTCTGGATAGAAGATTATATACTACACATACACATGGCTAGAGGAGACGATCTCCACGCCATAAAATACCTACCCCTCAAGCTCAAAGGGCCAACCCGTCATTGGCTCAAAAGCCTCCCAGAAAACACTGTTGGAAGTTGGGAAGAGCTCGAGGACGCGTTTAGAGCAAATTTTCAAGGAACTTATGTCCGCCCTCCAGATGCAGACGATCTAAGTCATATAACTCAACAGCCCAGAGAGTCAGCGCGCAAATTCAGGAACAGGTTCCTCACCAAAAAGAACCAAATAGTCGACTGTCCGGATGCCGAAGCCTTAGCAGCTTTTAAACACAACGTCCGAGACGAATGGCTCGCCAGACACCTCGGCCAAGAGAAGCCGAGGACAATGTCCGCGCTAACAAGCCTCATGACCCGCTTTTGTGCGGGAGAGGACAGCTGGCTAGCAAGATGCAGCACCAGCGACCCAAGTACATCCGAGATCAGAGATGGAAACGGAAAATCACGGCGCAGAAAAGAGCAGCGCCGGAATAAAGAGAAAAGCCCAAAGAGCACGGCAGTTAGCGCCGGATTCAAAAGCTCGTGGCCAAACAACATAACACCGCCTCTTAAGGATAACAGCGATGAGCTATCCAACTTAAACAAGATTTTGGGTCGGATATGTCAAATCCACAGTACCCCCCGAAGGCCTGCAAACCATACCGACAGAGATTGTTGGGTTTTCAAACAGTCCGGCCGACTAAACACCGAACACAAGGGGCTCGACGCGTCAAGAGAAGACGATAAACCCCACCAGCAGAGCACCGGAAAACAAAAGAATTTCCCACAAGAGGTCAAAACAGTAAATTCACTTCATGTGATAATACCAAAAAACAGTGCGACACCCGTTAAAATGGGTCTCGCACGGTCCAAACAAGCAGAACATAGAGATTGGACATCAAAACCAATCACTTTCGACCACCTGGATTATTCCAGAAGCGTTCAAAATGCAGGATGGACTGCCCTGATATTGGATCCTATAATCGACGGACTACAATTTACTCAAGTCCTGATGGACGGAGGCAGCGACTTAAACCTGCTGTATCCAAACATAATCCGCAAGTTGGGGATAGACCCTACTAAAATTTGACACAGCCGCACTTCCTTTAAAGGAGTGACGCCAGGCACTTACGCCAAGTGCACAGGCTCCCTATTACTAGAAGTTGTGTTCGGATCACCGAACAACTTTCGACGCGAAAAACTACTCTTTCATATCGTCCCATTTAAAAGTGGCTATCAAGCACTCTTGGGACGAGAGGCATTTGTCCGTTTCAATGCCATACCACATTACGCGTCTCTTACACTCAAGATGCCCGGTCCACGTGGCATCATTTTAGTGCGAGGGTCACTTAAAGACCCCAGACACGGTTAGACAAGTCCGGCATAAGTAAGCTAGGGGCTCCCTAGCCGCACATCCCTTTACAAGGGGCTGCGCGCACAAACAACAGCGAGCTCACACAAACTCCGCTTTACTTATTTATATTTCTTCCTTCGTATATATTTTCTGCACAAGTTCCTTTCAAGCTAAAAGTTCCTCTCTTTTTACAGATGAACAACGTGCACACCCGTCCAGGATAACGGCACAACGGAGACACAGGCGCAGACGTGCAGTAGGGACCCATCGCGAGGATTCTTTTCAGATTAAGACCCTGCGTAAACCTTTTTTACTGTCTCTTGTTGTTATAATCCCTTGGTTCCTCATTATAACCAAAGCCGAGCCTGACGTTTTGGCATCGGCCGCGTCAGAAGACCATGCCCGTACCTGGACACTAGGGGCTTAGGGCATTGTTCTGCCCGTTATTACAAAGACCGAACACCTTAGGGAGTGTTCGGCGTCTCGAGTTAGGCCTTATATGCATCAGCTCCGAATCATGTCTTTGGTCAAATGTTGGGTTTGCCCGGCTCCTGTGTTTTGCTGCCTTACGTTCCGTATCATCGGCTAACGCGACACCAGGAGAACTACTGCGATTGTGCCCCAGTTCGGCTGGGCGAGCACCTCAGTAGAGAAAGCCGAAAACTGACTGTCATGATACAGCGAGAGACTGGTCAACCACTCAATCGACTACCGGAATGTTTAGAATTCCCCGCTTTGACGAAGGATCGTTTCCCGGTCAAGCACATACGCGCCCCGAATTCGGAGAAGCGCGGTGCCCCAAGGGGCTATATCGTAGCCCCACCCTCGAACTCCACTGGCTAAGTGAAAGTGTTAAAGCATCATAGTTCGGATTGCCTAGTTCGCTACGCTACCACCTCCTTAACAGGACCGAGACGTCGAATTAAGTGTGAAAACGCGCTATTTTTTGCGAACACCCCCGCACCTTGTGCGTGGGGGCTGAAGCCGAAGACTGCAATCTTTCAGGTTATACAAATGTATACATAAACGGCCGCATAGGTGATATTTTAATACTTGGAACGCACAAGTATAAAAAGCGGTTACATCATAATCATTGTCTTACAAGATAAAACGTTCATTTGAACGTGACATTTTTCGAGCACTGCGACTCTATTACACGAGCGCCACGCATAACTTCCCCAAAATAGTGCTCGGCGGGTAACCGGCTTTCGTCCGAACCCTGGGCGACAATAGCGGTGGCATCCATCTCTGTCCAATGTGTATTCACACGGGCAAGGGCCATCCGCACGCCTTCTATGCAGGCCGACCGCTTCATCTCCTTGATGTGCGGCACCGCTCCAAGAAATTGCTGCAATAAGCCGAAATAGCTCGTCGCCTCGGGTCTCTCTGGCCAGACATGAGCCACGATATCAGTCATGGCAAGTCCGGACAATCTATTTAGCTCAGCCCATTCGGCCAACCGATCGGTCAACGGAAGTGAACGATCCGGACTATGGAATTGAGACCAAAATAGCTCTTCCGTCTTGTGATCCTTCTGGCTCCGAAAGTGCTCAGCGGCATTAGCCGCACTTGCCGCTAAGTCCATATATGGATCCTCCGGACCCCACAGCTGGCCAAGTTGGGCATATTTTTGATCCGTAAACCGGCAACGCAGCAGAAACGGCTTGCCAGCCACAATATCTCCGGCCTGGCGCAGCTCCTCCTTCATAGCCCGCATTGCAGAACGGGCATCCTTGGCCTCGGCGGTGGCCTTCCCCAGGTTTTCCCGCTCCGATAAGCGCTCCTTTTTAAGAGCCTCGTTGCGGTCGGCAGCATCTTTTAATTTCACGGACAATTCGGCCATCTTTTCCCTGCTTAGGCAGTGCGCAGCCTTTTCGGCTTTCAACTCCTCGGCTGCCCTCGAGGCAGCCGCATCACTCCTTCGGGCCTGCTCCTTGGCTTGAGCAAGCTCGGCCCGAAGGCTCTCCACAGCAGCAGCACCATCTGTATCACAGCATGTACATTATCAGAAGCGGGCTTTGACTCCCTTAAATAAGTGACTGCGGAGAATTAATTACCTTGCGACTCGTCAAGTCGCCGGTTGACAAGCGCGATGTCCGCATCCGCCGCGTCAAGTTTCCGCATTAACTCGGCAACTCCACTAGTCCGGCTAGCCCTCGGACTAACCGCCACCTGCATAGGAACGGCGACATTCATTACCTGAGATTTTGATCCTCGGCACGCTGTCGCTTTTGACAACCTACCAAGTCTCAGGGGCTACTATCTATACAGGGCGCACTTCTATGTGCCAAACTGTCAAAAAGGTGCGTCGTTCTTGCGTACCTCAAATCCTGTCAGTAAACTCCTCACGGCATTATGCAATCCGCTTTCGGCGGACGAAATCCTTCCAATCACCATACGCATCAAAGCACGGTGATCTTCTGAGATGGACGCCCTCTCAAGCAGACTCTTCAGCTCCCCCGGCCGGACACTAGTGGCGCCTAACTCTCCGGCCCCTCCGGACTTTGGGATACCCTCCGTGACGATACTTCAGGCTCGTCTGCCCTATCCGACGGCGCAGCAGACGGAGGCGTTTCGCTCTCCATCATCTCCGGACGAAGATCCCCCGAAGACGAACTCATCTGAGAAGGCCGCAGATCCGAACTGTAAGGTAAAAATTTCGGTCATCCACAGAAGCACAAATAGGGGTATTTTCTCATTAATGAACCCCCCTTTCTTTACTCACGGCTCGCTGGGGGGCTGATCCTTTAGAGACGGTTGTACGTCCGGACTATCCCCGGACGCAGGACCCTCCGGTAAAGATTTCTTCCCCCGCTTAGGGGCTTTGGCCTCCGGGTCTTCGGAGGCCGTCCTTTTCTCCCCCTGGAAGGAGGGATTGTCGATCCCCCCCTCTTCAGGCGCCCCCTTGGGAGAGGTGATAGCTCTTCTATTTTCCCCATCGCCCCCTTCTATGGGCGCGACCTCCAACATTCTGACCAGCACGGGCTCCAGTGCGGTCTCTGGGAGGGGGGCCGGACACCTTATCAGCTTCGATCGCGCTACCCACTCCTGATGAAGAATAATGGGTTAGAAGGCGAATTTCAGAAAAGCGAACAAACAGAACGTCCGGACTCTGAGCTACTTACCTGTGTATCCGGGCGATTGCAGCTTAGGCCTGCGTCCTCGGTCAATTCCGGACATGCCACCTGCGGTCCGAAGAACAACTTGTACATCTCCACGGGCGTCATACCCATGAAGTGTTGGAGAATTCGTGGCCCCACCAGATTGAATTCCCATAACCGGAGAGGACGGCGTTTGCAGGGCAGAAGACGCCTGATTAGCATGACCTGCATCACCACCACCAAATTGATCTCCCTCGCTTGGAGGTCTCGAATCCGGCCCTGCAATAAGGGCACGTCTTCGGACGGCCCCCAATTGAGCCCTTGGTTGAACCACGACATCAATCGGCGTGGAGGTCCCGGGCGGAATGAAGGCGGCGGCTTTTGCTTGCTGCCCTTCGGAGCGGTGACATAGAACCACTCCTGCTGCCACAAGCCGAGCTCCTCTTGGAAGGAGCCCTCGGGCCACGGGGCATCGGCCCTTCTACTTATGGCCGCCCCGCCGCACTCTGCTTGACGCCCCGCGATCATCTTCGGCTCCACATTGAAGGTTTCAGCCATAGGCCGAAGTGGGGGGTGACGCGGAGGATGGCTTCACAGACAATAATGAATGCGGAAATATGGAGGATGGACTCCGGAGCCAAGTCTGAAAATCCAGCCCGTAGTAGAACATGAGCCCTCTCACGAAGGGGTCCGTCGAGAAGCCTAAACCCCGACGGAGGTGGGATACAAAGACGACGTACTCACCGGGCTCGGGAGTGGGTACGGCCTGCCCTCGGGCGGGCAACCTGTGCGAAATCTCGTAGGACAGGTACTTGGCCTCACGCAGCTTTAACACGTCCTCCTCCGTGACGGAGGAGGGCATCCACCGGCCCTAAAGGTCGGAGCCGGACATTGTTGAAGATCCGAAGCGCTCGAATCTGGGGCTCTGGGTGTTGGAACTTGGAGCAAGGAGAGGATTCGACGGAAGATTGAGAAAGAGAAACGAGCCTTGGTCCCTTATAAAGGGGGAAAATACCAAGAGCTATCTCCGTGACCGTTCGGGATTCACCTTCGATAGAGGAGGCGTGGCGACGGGCACGGTTGGGTTACCCACGCTCGTATTGATGAGAATCCCGGAATAAGGGGAACAGATCCCTGCTTCGACAGGACGTGCCAAGGAAACCGCTTCGCTAAACGTGCTGAGGTGGTATAATAAAAAACGATTCAAATAAAGGCTTGGTAGCGGTGTGATGTCATGCCGCATAATACGTCAGCAGATTGGACTAGTGTACATTTTATTCTCTCTACGGTGGAATGTGGAATTTATTTTGCAGAGCCGGACACTATCCTGGTGTTCATGATCTTCTCTGGATTATTCAAGGGGGAGGAACCCGGCTTGCAATGCCGAACATTATGCGCGGCGGACTTATCGTCATTGAAGCCTGGTTCAGGGGCTACTGAGGGAGTCCTAGACTAGGGGGTGTCCGGATAGCCGGACTATCATCGTCCGCCGGACTCCAAGACTACGAAGATACAAGATTGAAGACTCCGTCCCGTGTCCGGATGGGACTTTCCTTGGCGTGGAAGGCAAGCTTGGCAATACGGATATGTAGATCTCCTACCATTGTAACTGACTCTGTGTAACCCTAGCCTCCTCAGGTGTCTATATAAACCGGAGGGCTTTAGTCCGTAGGACACAACATACATCACAACAATCATACCATAGGCTAGCTTTAGGGTTTAGCCTCCTTGATCTCGTGGTAGATCCACTCTTGTACTACCCATATCATCAATATTAATCAAGCAGGACGTAGGGTTTTACCTCCATCGAGAGGGCCCGAACCTGTGTAAAACATCGTGTCCCTTGTCTCCTGTTACCATCCGCCTAGACGCACAGTTCGGGACCCCCTACCCGAGATCCGCCGGTTTTGATCCCGACAGCAGGTGATCTGGATCTAGTGTTGTGTGAAAAAGAAAATAACCTAAATATTGTAGTAGCAGAGGAACAAGCACGTGGGCAAGATTTTTGCATCTAAGGGTATGTTTAGTGATTAAGACGAAGGATAGAAACAGGTTCTGCATATTTTAAAGGCCATTTTTTATCACAGTAAGGATTAAACGGAAGCGTGACGAAGACGATGATGAACTCATAAGACTGCAGAAACCCTAATGGAGATCTATGGTGGAGAAGGTAAGGCGCTTACTGGATCTGATGAGCAATGAAGAGGCGTCACAGTTTCTCTGGTCCCGTTTAGGTCGATGCAGCGGCCGAGGTCGAGGAAGACGATGAGCTTCGTGGCGGCGGCAGTGCTTAGGCGTGCAGATGCGTCACGGAGAGAGGTGGAAGATGAGAAGGAAAAGAGGGGAAAATGAAAGGAGGGCTGATTGACCCTATTTATAAGGAGAAGGGTACAAGATGGGCGCGAAAAATGAGGAGGCCAAAGAATGATTATCCAGCTGCTCAGACGCCTTGATTTTCAGGATGGTTATTAAAGAAAATATTTATTAAGATTTAGGCTTTGTGTAATATTAATGACAGGTGACGTCACGGCGGGTTACCACAATCGCGGGAGATGACGTCATGGCGGGTTATGAGATCTCACAAAAATAAACAAGGAAGGATTTTTTCTAAGTGTTGAAGATTAACATGAACAAGTTCAATTCAATCTGTGGCGTAATGTTGGGGATATGACTATTAGGTATG
This sequence comes from Triticum dicoccoides, assembly GCF_002162155.2. Lineage (NCBI taxonomy): Eukaryota > Viridiplantae > Streptophyta > Magnoliopsida > Poales > Poaceae > Triticum > Triticum dicoccoides. The sequence continues at coordinate 179,709,117 of NC_041385.1, read as the reverse complement.
ACCCACCCAGGAGGGGCCGGGTTATACCTATGGCAGTTCATCAATACAAAGCCCATGAGGATGTTGAAGATGGCGTTTCATGTAGCAAGGGCCCAAGGCCCAAGAGCGACTTAAGGCCCATAGGGGTAAACCATCATATGTGTATGACTTATATTTTAAGGCAAGTGTATTTAGTCACCAAGCCAGACACGTTGTTTATGAGCTGGCCAGGACTCCGTGAGCCGCTGGGCATCAACCTGTGTATATAAAGGGACGACCCGGCAGCAGTTCAGGGCAAGAAACAAGAGATCGAAAGCTAGGTCAAGCGTATTCGCTCCATGGTAATCGAGACATAAGCAATACCACCTCAAACTGGATTAGGCCTTTACCTTCACCGCAAGGGGCCGAACCAGTATAAACTCTCTGTGTCCTTTGTCCCGTTTAACCGCTTTGAGCTAACCTAGTTGCGATGGCTCCACGACTAAGTCCTCACACTAGGATATCTGCCATGACAATTCCATGACAATAATGATAATGATAATGATGATGTTCATGCAGATGCTCAACCAGAAAATGATAAAGAACCTGATAATGATGTTGAAACATTACTTGTTGTTGATCTTGATAACCCACCTCCTAAAAATAAACGTTATGATAAGAGAGATTTCATTGCTAGAAAACATGGTAAGGAAAGAGAACAATGGGTTCAGAAACCCATGCCTTTCCCTACTAAGCCACCTAAGAACAAGGATACAGAAGAATTCGAACGCTTTGCTGAAATTCTTAGGCCCTTCTTTTTGCGTACTTGTTTGACTGATATTTTGAAGATGGCCCCATATGCTAAGTATATGAAAGATATTGTCACTAATAAAAGAAAGATACTTGAAGCTGGAATTTCCACCATGCTAGCAAATTGTTCTTTTAAGGATGGAGTACCTAAGAAACTTGGAGATCCAGTAATACCTACTATACCATGCTCCATTAAAAGGAATTATGTCAAAACTGCTTTATGTGATTTGGGAGCCGGTGTAGTGTTATGCATTTCTCTCTATATAGAAGACTTGATTTTGAATAAACTCACACCTACTAAAGTATCATGGCAAATGGCTGACTAATCAACTACCATACTTATCGGTATTTGTTAGGATGTACCTATTGTAGTTTCAAATGTTACTATCTTAACAGAGTTTGCTATACTTGGTATGCCCGAGGATCACACCATGTCGATTATCCTTGGTAGACCCTTCTTGAATGTTGTAGGGGTTGTTATTGATTGCAACAAAAGCAAGACCACTTTTCATGTCAATGGTAATGATCATACGATATACTTTCCGAAGAAGCAAATTCAAGTGAATGGTATCAATTGTATTGAAAAGCTTCGACAATCACTATTCGAAGTTTTCAGTTCCCTCTTCTTCCATAAAAAAGAAATATGAAACTCTTATTATTTGGGAGATGCATATCCCCATTGAGGTAAGATAGTGTTATACAAAGGTTCTTCAGTTTCATGTCATCCGAAAATGGTTTGTTAATAAGACTTGATCAACCTTATTAATGGATTCTTTTTTAAGGGGCATGGGGTCGATGAATTTAGTAAGCACAACTTTTTGTACCTACTCTTTGTCCTCTATTTTCCTTTGTTCAATAAAGTAAAATGCCATGATTATCCTGTTTTTTGAATTATCCGTGCAATAAAAATGGCCCAAAAATAGAAGTGCTCAGAAGGATGTAAAATGTTAAGATGATTTTTTTTGGAATATTAAAGAATTTTTGGCACAGAACACAACCCAAGGGGGTGCCCATGGTGCTCACAAGGCACTAGGGTGCTGCCACCCCCCGAGGCGCACCAAGGTGCATTGTGGGCCCCACAAGGACCCACTTACTTATCCCTTCAGCCCACTTCATCACCTACCTTAAGGAAAAAAATCTTGGTTGCTTTCTCCCTCGTAATCGTGCGACCAAAGCTAAGATTTTGCTCGGAGCTCCATTTCCAAAACTATTTTGGGGGATTGCTCCTTGGTATGTGACTCCTCCATTGTTCATATTAGTTTTTGCTTTAGTGGATTATATTTAGCATAATTAGCTGCTCTTAGTGCTACTAAAAATGAGCTTGCATGTTAAATTCTTTGAGTTCCAAGTAGTTTGAATGCTTGATATAGCCTCTAGACATCCATATGAATAGTTGCTATCAATGTTGTGAAGTTTTATTGACACCATTTTATGGCCCAAAAATTTCAGAAATTTGTTTGTAGGAAAATGAACTTCTTTTGGATAAGTTCCCAAAATGGAGTGCCAAGGGCGTCACTGGGGACTCCTCGGATAGTGACCTCAACATTCCGCGTAGGACGGAGGTCCGTTCGTGCAAATGGCCACACAATGCCTTTATGAACGAAGGCGGATTCCACCAAGAGTTTTGCGCAATTTGTTGCAAATGCCGGGTTCACCGATGTAGGATCGAAAGTATGTCTAGAGGGGGGGTGATTAGACTACTTGACCAAATAAAAATCTAGCGTTTTCCCAATTTTATGTCTTGGCAGATTTTAGCAACCTAACACAAGTCAAGAAATCAACCTACACATTCAAGTCTAAGAGTATAGCAGTGGAATGTAAATCATTGCATATGAAAGTAAAGGGGAGGACTTTGGAGGGAGCAAACGCAATGTGGACACGGATATTTTTGGCTTGGTTCCGATAGGTGGTGCTACCGTACATCCACGTTGATGGGGACTTCAACCCACGAAGGGTAATGGTTGCGCGAGTCCATGGAGGGCTCCACCCACAAAGGGTCCATGAAGAAGCAACCTTGTCTATCCCACCATGGCCATCGCCCACAAAGGACTTGCCTCACTTGGGTAGATCTTCAAGAAGTATGCGATCTCCTTGCCCTTACAAACTCCTTGGTTCAACTCCGCAATCTTGACGGGGGCTCCCAAGTGACACCTACCAATCTAGGAGACACCATTGTCCAAAAGGTAATAGATGGTGTGTTGATGATGAACTCCTTGCTCTTGTGCTTCAAGTGATAGTCTCCCCAACACTCAACTCTCTCTCACATATTTCGATATGGTGGAAAGATGATTTGAGTGGAAAGCAACTTGGGGAAAGCTAGAGATCAAGATTCTTGTGGTTGGATTGGAATGTCTTGGTCTCAACACATGAGTAGGTGGTTTTCTCTTAGAAAATGAGTAGTGGAAGTGTAAGCACGTTCTGATGGCTCTCTCTCAATTGAGAAGGGGGTGGAGGGGTATATATAGCCTCCACACAAATCTAACCATTACACACAATTTACCAAACTCGGTGGGACCGAATAGTGAAACTCGGTGACACCGACATGGTTCAAAATGTGAAGGTTAGGCTTTTTGGTGGGACCGACAATACCAACTTGGTGAGACTGATGCGCTAGGGTTAGGGCAAAACCTCATCTCGGTAAGACTGATCACATGAACTCGGTGAGACCGATTTCAGTAATAAGCAAACCGAGACTTGGTCAGGCAAACTCGGTGGGACCGATTGCTTATTTCGATGAGACCGAAACATTACGAAAAGGAAACAGGGAGTTTGCATTGCCAACTCGGTGGGACCGATCGCTCATCTCGGTTAGACCAAAACGTTACAAAGAGAAACAGAGAGTTTGCAATCCCATCTCGGTGAGACTGAGATCCCTATCGGTGAGACTGAATTGATTAGGGTTTTTGGCTATGGCTATGTCAAGTGAACTCGGTGGCGCCAGATAGATCAAATTGGTGGGGCCGAGTTTGACTTTAGGTTTAGGACATATGTGTAAATGAGAAAGTGGTTGAGGGCTTTTGGAGCATATCACTAAGCATTTTGAGCAAGCAAGCCATTAAGCAACACCTCATCCCCTTTTAATAGTATTGGATTTTCCTATGGACCCAATGTGATCTTGGATCACTAAAATGAAAATGTAGAGCCTTGAGCTTTTGCCATAACTGTCCTTAGCATTTTGAGGGGTCCACATCTCTAGTCCATGTCATTCCAATCATTGAACTTTCTAAAACATTAATATTGAATGGATGTTAGTTCAATGAGCTATATGTTGTTATGAATTACCAAACCACCTAGGGATTAGTTGCACTTTCAGTCTCCCCCTTTTTGGTAATTGATGACAACATATAGATCAAAGCTTTGACAAATGATAATATAAATGAAGTACATCGCCGCTTTGAGAAGTATGTGACAAGCAAGAGCTCCCCCTAAATTTGTGCATTATTTAAATTTTGCTTTTGAAATCAAATGCACAATTGATTAGGATCATGGGTTACTCTTCCATGTCACAAACATCTTGGTGGAGCGCTCAAAATGATAGAATATGAAATATGCACTCATTACCAAGACAAGATATGAATGATCATACATGAGAGATAGAATATCATCATTCAAGCACAAACATTAAAGTATGATATGATCAAACACATGATCATAGAAGTATCTCACACACAAGCATAAATAATGTATCAACCAAACAATTAGTAAGTACTATTGTTTAGTACTTGATTTGTGTGTGTGAACCTTGTATTGTTTAGTACTGCCGCTTTTATTGTGTGGTGAGTCCATAGAACAGTCTATGTTAATGCTTGTCAACTCAATTCAGTCTGTATATTTTGAAGTATCCAGATCAACTTTTGTGAGGACAGTTTATCAATTATGGTTACACTCCAATATTTGTATGCATTGCAGGGTTTATCACACCCACCAGGATTTCCAGTCCCATGGATGTTCGGTCCATATGATTTGTCACGACCTTTGGACTGTCCTGCTTGTGGGAGTAAGCGGGGGCCCTGCACGCCATGCATAATTGGACGATCAATCTTATACTTACAACTTGAACATAGTGATTTCCTGGTAAGAATTCACTCGTGCACATCAAGTAAATCTTATTGATTTACTATCTAAATCTTATTGATTTACTATCTAAATCTTATTGATTTAATGTCATGTTTTCTTACTTTTGCTGCAATTTTACGATGCAGATTTTGCCATGTGACATTCATCACGGAATAAACTGTTTGGTTTGCTCTATGATGGTTAATTTTGCAGGTTTCACTTCTTATGTCGTGTCAGTAACTAATGCACTATCCATCACTTATATTACTGGAAACAATTGGATCAGTCTGTTGTCTGAGTACAACCTGAAGCCCTATGATGAACTGCAGTTTGGTTTAACAAACACGCCACAATTAGTCCTTCTCGCATTTAGAAGAAATGAAGAAAAGACCGGATCAAGGTCACGGAGCCTAGTCAACACTACAAAAAAATACACTTCCGTGATGATACGTGTTTGTCACAGTAGGTCGTGTTTTTGTCATCCATGTACATCCATGACGATTTTATGACAGAATCAAGATAGTCATACCTGTGCTGTCGTAGAACTGTTCCATGACATTAGCAAAATTATCATCACGGAAGTGTCCACTTCCATGACGACAAATCACGCGTCACAGAAGTGCTTTCGTCAAGGGTGACCGACACGTGGCATCCACCGTAACGGAATGCCGTTAAGCTATCGGGTCGGGTTTTGGATCCGATAACCCGTTAACAGCCCCGACCAATGGGGATTTTCCACGTGTAAAATCATCATTGGCTGGAGGAAACACGTGTCGGCTCATCATTGGGACAGATGTCATCCACTCACTGGACAGAAGGTGCCTATGATACGTCGACACATGGCATGGCCCAACAGTGGCCCATTCCTGTGAAAAGGCCGGCCCATTTGACTTGTTCAAAAGCTGGCGGGCCAGCCCATGGAAAGCCTGTTAACGGTCTGTTAGCATATAGCCCATTTACAGCCCGCTAACCCAAGGCCCGTTACACCCTATGAGAATTAGGCCCAGTAGCGTCATCTGGCCCATCCAATATGATTCCAGCCCGTTTTCACTTTTGGCCCATGTATGGCCCATGACGTCTTTCGGCCCATATAAGGCCCTTTGTAACTCTTGGCCCATTAGCGGCCCGTGCTGAAACTGGCTCGTATGAACAGTGTATTACTTTACACCCATTATCGGCCCGCGGTAAAACTGGCCCGTAATGAAGAGTGTAACACTTTATACCCATTAACGGGCCGTTATTCCATTGGGTCGTTTCCAGCCCAAGTTAACTTTCGGCCTTCTAAGGGCCCATTTATTCTTGGGCTCATCTGCATCATTCGGTTACTTACGGCCCATTACTATCATTTTCTGCTTGTGGGCCAAATTCAGCCCTTCGTTACAGTCGGCCCGTTTGTGGTCGGTTTGTCTGTTGGGCCATTTTCATAGCATCACCAAATACGGCCTATTAACAGCCCGTTATGGTCAGCCCATAGAACGTACAATTTCCATTATAGGCCCGTCTACGGCCCATTAAAGGCCCGTACAAGACCCATAAATGAGTCGGTGGCCCATGGATCCTACATGACGTAGAAGGCCCATGGATCCTATGAGACGTAGAAGGCCCATGGATCCTGCGAGACGTAGAAGGCCCATGGATCCTGCGAGATGTAGAAGGCCCAAGGATCCTACGAGACGTAGAAGGCCCATGGATCCTACGAGAAGTAGAAGGCCCATGGATCCGACGGCCCATGAAGGGCCATGGTCGGGCAAGTTGGCCCCCATTTGAACGATATAGCATATTCAAAGAATTATCCTACCCAATACTATCACCTCTAAAAAGCATACACTATACAACAAAGAGATCAAGGCATAGAAAGGTAGAATAATCCTACACTATACAATAAAGAAATTACAGCCGATAATACCCACTAGGCATTATGGTTCGGCACAGGTGATAATAAAGCATACATAAACAGCAAATTACATACACTGGGCAAATACAGCTCATACATCATGGACGCGCATCAAGTTAACTCCATTTGAACTATAATCTCTTCAGAAAATAGGATTGGCCGGATTCAGATAGCACAAATTTCAGTCTGCAAAATGTCCAATTCCTTCATGGTTACCTCAGTGTCTTGTTTCACTTTTTTACTCCTGCATCTAATACGTGCATGTCCAGTCTCAACTTGTTGATTATACATTGACAATCATGTACATGTTGTCTTGCCACCTCTAGTTGATGCTCGAGAACATCACCACCTTCCAATTCCAATCCATAATCATTCGGTAACGGCCATGCCGCACTGCTCGCAGACTATTGTGTTGATGTCACTTCATCCTGAAATGTTTCTGTAAGTACACATGACTAGGGCAAAAATATAGTTACAACAGTGAAGCGAACAAGATACTATTTTGTACTACATGGCAAAACAGGACTAACAATAATGTTACACGTCACTTTCACACAAAAAATGTTACACATCATGAAGCATAAGCAGGTGATATTTTCAAAATTATAAAAAAGATAGTCTGTGCAGCCTGCATACAGAAATCCCTCTTAGCTCACCAGAGGAGCATGATGTTGGGGCCCAATCGAAAACACAGACAAGTTACAAATTTAGACAGCACGTTGCGTATAAGTAAGCGAGAAGTTGGCCATTCTGTACCTCAATTAAAGTCTTAGGGAGCATAATGAATAGCAGAGGGTTTCATACAAACATACTACAGCAGGCAAAACTATGCAATCATTAGCGTAGTATAAACTAGATTGTGAGCCTCATGCAATAATAGTTGGTTAATAGACTTCAAAGCTTCAGGCACACTTCGGCAGAGTAATTAAATGGTAAGGCCTTTAATTATGTCAACTAATAGTGATACAAGAACCGAACATCAGGCATAATTATTTGGGCATCTCATTAAGTGAGGACAAATAAAGCAATTGAAAAGAGAAAATTAACTATGCCTGAAACAAACAAGGAATTGAACTGTTGAGTTGCATACAGTGACTTACCTTAGCAGGTTGAAGAGGCTCAGCGTAGCTCCTAATTCTCTTGCAAGGCTCCTTCCTAATATCTTGTACTTGGAAATCCTCAATCTTATCTTCATTGCACCCCCTCTGCAAGGTGACACAAACTAGTTACTCGTCTCCTTGGAAGATAAATATGCATACTTTCTAGTCTATGAACACAAAAGGATGAGATTATAACAAAACAACACCACATAATGAAACATGCCGCATCTCTTGCACTTGCACACAATGAAATGAGCATTTACTATGTCTGCACTATGTAAAAACTAGGCATACCTTCGAACTGGATCTCCAGGTACTCTTAGAGAGCCTACTGTAGTGTACAGCCAAACCTTTATGTCACCTATGAGTTAGACAAGGCCCCACTACAGCAGCCCTTAGTGTTTAAATCATTGACAAGCTCTATTAGAGTGTTAGGTCAAGAACAACAAGTAATCAAAGCAAACAGTCCTAGTATGGCTGGCTGATGCAAACAAGCAATTGAACAGATGTGTGAAAAAATCTTTCATATCAAGAAAAGAAGCAAAGAAGGAGGCTTAAAGACCATCACTTGACTGACATATTTAAGGGGCATTTAAACATCATGTGCAATGTATGAACTAACATAAACATTGCATATTCCAGATTCTACAATGGAATGCACATGTATTAGGTTATGCCATGTATGATGATGCCTAAATGTACAGATAGCAGGCAGGAGTGATTCATCATTGCACGCACAATTGAATTGCAGGTTAAGGGCCAGTTCGATTCCGCCTTTTCAGGCCATATTGTCAAAATAAGCCATAAAAGATGTAAAGAAGTCATTTTTGAGTTATGGGCTTGGGCTTAACTAATTTCGCTTTGGAGGGGCGTGTTTCGGGTAGAAACTCACTAAAAATTGAAGGGAAGGGGAATAGTGAAATGACTCTGTTGTTTGCCTATATTACACTCAAAATGCAACTGCTGACGCCCGTGTCACACCTGACCCTCAAGTAAAAACAAACACACAAGCATTCATTGCCCTGCCCGCTTGCATCTCCTCTCCCCTTTCCCTCTACCTCGATACCCTGCCTGCAGCACTAGGATTCCTCCAGCGAGCCGTCGCCACTGGTCCCATCTGGCCTGGTCCTCAACGATGCTATGTCCAGCTAGGCTACATGGCCGGCGGGTAGGGGCAAATCTCCCTGGCTGCTCCTCCCTCTGGCGCCGCCCCTCATTCTCATGGTCTCCAACAACTGCTCCACTGTGGTTCGTCCAACGCACTACTCCGGCGGGCGCTGCACAACTACGGCTGATGCCACACTGCGGCAGAAGGCACCTTATTCCCCCTCCCCTCCTCCCAGGCCATGGCCTTGAGGTGCTGTTGAAGGATGAGCTCCTCCAACAAGGTGAGGATCTCCTCTGATTTTTTTGCCAAATTTTCATTTTGATCCACTATACGATGAATTGCTATGAGCTGCTTCTGTTGCTGCTATATGATGCATTGCTATGAGCTGCTCCTGCTGCTGCTATATGATGAATTGCTATGAGCTGCAACTGCTGTATGATGAGTTGATATGAGCTGCTACTGCTATATGATGAACTGCTATGAGCTATTGCTGCTATATGATGAGTTGCTACAAGCTGCTCCTACTGCTGCTATATGATGAATTGCTATGAGCTGCTCCTGCTGCTGTCATATGATGAATTGCTATGAGCTGCTCCTGCTGCTGCTATATGATGAATTGCTATGAGCTGCTCCTGCTGCTGCTATATGATGAATTGCTATGAGCTGCTGCTGGTATATGATGAATTGCAGACTGCTGCTGTTGTATGATGAGTTGCTATGAGCTGTTGCTGCTGCTATATGATGCTTTCAGGTGGTGTTGCTATATGATAATAACCAGCCACTTGGACCATCGAATTTCAATAAATAATTGTTCTTCATTTAAATGTGGGTCATGCATTCTTCGTTTAAATTAGGCAATGGGATCTCTATGGAAAACATTGACCAAAGTAGATTGTGCCAAGTAGATGGTATCTTTGTATTTGCATTTTGAGCAAATAGTAATGGTCTGTTTTCCTATCATATTAATTACTGCAGTGGGTTCAATTTGTGATGTTTGCAAGTCAAATTAATTTCCATATGGGTAGCAAAATGAAATATATATAATGCAATCTAGACTTTCCACTGATCATACCAAAGATAAGCTGAAAATGCAATGAAAAGAACTGGTTGGCTTATTACATGGAGCTTATATATACAGGTGCTTATTTTCTTAGGATAACTCGTAATAATTGTCCCTAAGAAACTTGGCTAATAGAACTGGCATACAAATAACATGTCACGATGATTGCAATGGAGGAGTGACGTACCATAGCACACTGTATAGGCTCATCGCTGCCTCTCCTTTTTTTGCAATGTTCCATGAAATTGCACATACATCTTGTACTTTTTCATTGTGTAACCCTATCTGCAAGTTAACATGGCTAATTTCAGACATTTCTACATGATACAACATTGCATATCCCTTGCGCATATTTAAACCACCAATTAATGATTGTGTGCGTACCATAAACTAGCCATGACTCTGTATGCTGGACTAGCAGGCACTCTAAGGGAGCCTAATGAAGTGCACTAGAATTCCTACATGCCACCTACGATTTTGTGTAATGTACTGCCCTTGTTCCTAAATATATGTCTTTGTAGAGATTCGAGTATGGACCACATACAGATGTATATAGATGCATTTTCAAGTGTAGATTCACTCATTTTGCTCCGTATGTAGCGTATAGTGGAATCTCTAGAAATACTTATATTTAGGAACGGAGGTACGAGGTAGTATCATGTATGATATCTACATATCTAATTTAGCAGCCAATAGTAGAAATCATTGTCTGCACAAAGGGATTACTGGTCGAAATTCCTACCAAAGCACGCTGGCAGGCACAGAACGATACAAGAGAGAGAGACGTGCTTACAAGATCATAGTAATGCCTCAGTCTAGGATCTTGGTTGACCAAGCTGTTAGATCCAGAAGAAACATCGTCCTTGTAGTTTTTGCCAGCTGCATAACAGGTAACAGCGACCGGTTAGTATATTTGAAGTACATCGGGCAGGTGATGCTGGACGGGTTTAAAGGTGACAAGTACCTAGGCCGTGGCGGGTGCTTGGCATCTCTCCAGACGGTGGGAATCAGGTTAGAAACATCGAGGGTGATGACGTTGCGCTGCCTGTCGGGGTCCGGTAAGGAGATATAGAACCGTCGAGTAGGGTGTTTGTGGAGCGGCTCCGGTAGGGTGGACTACGGTGTGGGCGAAGCGGATCTGTGGTCATGGACGAGGGCGTAGGTGAAGCTACTCGGGTGGTTGGGTTAAGGATGGTGTCGACGAGCGGATCTGCGACCGTGGACGGGGCGTCGGAAGCTACTCCGGTGGTTGGGTTAAGGATGGTGTCGACGATGCGGATCTGCGGCCGTGGACAGGGCGTCAGAAGCTGCTCCTGTGGTTGGGTTAAGGGTGGTGTCGACGATGCGGATCTGCGGCCGTGGACGGGGCATCAGAAGCTGCTCCGGTAGGTTGGATGAGGGTGCGAGGAAGCGGATCTGAGGCCGTGGACATGTGAGTTGGCAAAGCGGCCCCGGTAGGGTTGAGAATGGTATAGGCGAAGCTACTCCAGTAGGGTTGACGATGGTGTCGGCGAAGCGGCTCCGGTAGGGTCGAGGAAGGTGTCAGCGAAGCGGCTCCGGTAGGGTTGAGGAAGGTGTCGGCGAAGAGGATCAGACGCCGTCAACGGGGGCGTCGGTGGGGCGGCTCCAGGGGGTGTGGACGAAGCGTCTCCGGTGGGGAGTACGAATGAGCCGCTGCAGATGCGCGACAGTTGACGAGAGTACCAGCGAAGCAGATCCGGCACTTTGGACAAGGCCGACACTGAATGGGCTGTGGTACAATGGTGGATGAGCAGTCTACTTGTTTCTAGGGGAGGTGGGAGGGGTAGATGCGGCCGCAGAAGCAGATCCGGCGAGGTGGACGCGGCTGGCAGTGAATGGGCTATGGTACGCCGGTGGATGAGCAGCCTAGGGTTTCGAGAGGGGGGGGAGGAAGGGCTATGAAGTACGGACGCGAGTTAGGCGTTTTTGCGGGAGGGGGAGATGAAATGGGGGTGCCGTGTAGTGGGGGGAACCAGAAGTTACCAAAGTAGCCCCGACCTATCATGTACATGAGGGCGGTATCGTAACTGTTGGTCTCCATGCACCAAGGACAAAAGGGGGATTTCGCATGCTAAAGACTAAGGTGGCGAAAATTTTAGAAGGAGGCGGGAGATTTTGCCGCTCGCAGGATCGTTCGTATCCAGTTTCAACTAATTTTGGACCTTGCTAGCGGGAAGGTCATGCTAGACTGTGTGCACAGGGCACACGTCAACAGTTAATAACTCGTGTGAAGTCCACCCTAGAAAAAAAGGACAATAACTCAGATGATGCGCCGATAACTTGGATGTTCACACGGGCGCGTCCAATCGTACGGGTGTAGTGGCGCGTCCACAAAAAAAGGGATCAAACGCTCAGCCTATGTATTTCTCGTGTAAATAGATAATTTAGTGCCATTGGTTATTTACTTTAAACATAATGCATTGACATGTTAGTGTAGAGGCGCACAAAAAGAAATGGATATTGTAGTTAGCTACTTAAAAGTGTTACCTCATATGATTACATAGCCTCCATTTCATAAATTTCATACACGTTGATTTCATATATGAATATTACATATATTACTTCAAAATAGAAACTTAAATCATCCAAGACTAATGAATTTGAATGCAAGAGTAACAATGGTGCATGTGCATGATAGCTACATTTGTTGTTTGAAGAAACATCACTGTAACTTTGGCATGCACAACTGAAAAGGTTTATTTAAATATAAAAAAATGTGATATGTGAGTGTCCAATCTTTATAGCGTTGAATCGATATTGTACCTTTGGCCACGATACGAAGTAGATATTGACTTATGTTCAAGCGATGCACGTCCACGATCACTAGATAGTGATACATGAATGAATTGTGCAATCTCTCTCACACGCATACATATCTCATTTCCCTGTGGGCATCGGAATCACACACGCGCACTTCGTTTATTTCTCTCCCTCCGTCAGGGTTAAATTCGTCTTTCTACCCCGTCCTACAAGTCTCTCACACAGAAACACACACGCTCTCTATGTCTAACACGCCCACCCCTTTAATTCCGCCCACCCACAGCCACTAATGTCTCAAAGTATAATAATGTCTCTCACACATATGCTATCTACCTACCCCTTAATATAGCTAGATATGTGTCACACAAACTCCTTCTCCCTACTAGCAAGATGCCCATGCGTTGCACGGAACGTCAAGATGCATTTGTATGAGAAGTTTATCTTGTGGGAGAAAAGGATGAACGAGGGAATGCCTTATTTGCAAATGCAGAGAGGGGTGTGGGTATCTTTTTGCAAAATTGCCATATTTTCCTTCCTGTCCGTCGGATATAAATCGAATGGCCTATATTGCAGTATGGCAGGAACAACATCATCACCAACTCTGTTTTTTATAAGAGTAGAGATATGTGAGTGTCACTGCCCACCCCCCCCCACACACACACCCACACTTCCCAACACCTAAGGAGTAGGGTGACCTCGATCTTGATACTAATCTATCGACTGGCTTCTCTCTCAAACATACACACACACACTACCCGGCACCGAAGGAGTACGGTGACACCTCGATCTTGATACTAATCTATCGACTAGATTCTCTCTCAAACATACAC
>NC_041385.1:179681956-179695063 GCF_002162155.2 Triticum dicoccoides | reverse complement strand
GGTGACAACTCGATCTGATCATAATCTGTCAATTGGTTCTCTCTCAAACATTGTGTTTCGGTGCCTCGCTCGGTAGCCCCCTCGATATGTAGACTTCTCGCGCGCGCACAGCTGTAGTGACGATAACGCTGAACCCAGCGTGCCTTGTTTTTACCGGCCTCATGCGATAGTTTTCACCCTGTTTTCTGTTAATTGACAAGGCATCCTTTTCTTTGTTACTACTAGTGAATCTGAAATAATTTGGGGCAGACATAAAATATATCACTTCAACCCAATTATTGCAGCAACTATTTTAAAAGAAATTAGCTAGCTGCCCGTGCGTTGCACGGAACATCAAGATGCATTTGTATGAGTAGTTTATCTTGTGATAGAAAAGGCTAAACGAGGGGGGCGTCGTGCCGTGGCTTGGAGCGGCATCGTGGGAATCGCGTGTGGGTGTGGCAGTGGTAGAAACAAGAAACGTGATGGTCGCCGTGGTTCAACTTCCATGGACAAGCTATCGTGTCTGCTGACACATGTATATCAAAACTAGAGTGTTTATATTTCAAGCACGTGAACAAGTATTATTCTACTAGTTTGGATCCATTGCAACGCATGGGCCAGCACATTGGTAGTAGTAGTGTCCATCTCTATCTCTAGAGGCCTTCCCTCGTTCATCCTTTTATCTCACAAGATAAACTACTCATACAAATGCATCTTGATGTTCCGTGGAACGCAGGAGGATGTCTCCTTTGGGGTCTGTCCAGCACGGCGTGGCCGTAGTTGTAGGTTGATGCCCCTTGAGATGCCGACGTTGAGGGGCCCTCGGATTGAAGGAAATATGCCCTAGAGGCAATAATAAAGTTATTATTTATTTCCTTATTTCATGATAAATGTTTATTATTCATGCTAGAATTGTATTAACCGGAAACATAATACATGTGTGAATACATAGACAAACATAGTGTCACTAGTATGCCTCTACTTGACTAGCTCGTTGAATCAAAGATGGTTAAGTTTCCTAGCCATAGACATGAGTTGTCATTTGATTAACGGGATCACATCATTAGGAGAATGATGTGATTGACATGACCCATTCCGTTAGCCTAGCACTTAATCGTTTAGTATTCTGCTATTGCTTTCTTCATGACTTATACATGTTCCTCTAACTATGAGAATTATGTAACTCCCGTTTACCGGAGGAACACTTTGGGTACTACCAAACGTCACAACGTAACTGGGTGATTATAAAGGAGTACTACAGGTGTCTCTGAAGGTACATGTTGAGTTGGAGTATTTCGAGATTAGGTTTTGTCACTCCGATTGTCAGAGAGGTATCTCTGGGCCCTCTCGGTAATACTCATCACTTAAGCCTTGCAAGCATTATAACTAATGAGTTAGTTGTGAGATGACGTATTACAGAACGAGTAAAGAGACTTGCCGGTAACGAGATTGAACTAGGTATTGGATACCGACGATCAAATCTCGGGCAAGTAACATACCGATGACAAAGGGAACAACGTATGTTGTTATGCGGTTTGACCGATAAAGATCTTCGTAGAATATGTAGGAACCAATATGGGCATCCAGGTACCGCTATTGGTTATTGACCGAGAATGGTTTTAGGTCATGTCTACATAGTTCTCGAACCCGTAGGGTCCGCACGCTTAACGTTTCGATGACAGTTTTATTATGAGTTTATAAGTTTTGATGTACCGAAGTTTGTTCGGAGTCCCGGATGTGATCACGGACATGACGAGGAGTCTCGGAATGGTCGAGACATAAAGATTGATATATTGGAAGCCTATGTTTGGACATCGGAATGGTTCCGGGTGAAATCGGCATTTTACCGGAGTACCGGGAGGTTACCGGAACCCCCCGGGGGGTTAATGGGCCTACATGGGCCAAGAGGGAGAAGAGCGAAGGAGCCAGGAGGGGGCCGCGCGCCCCTCCCCCTCCTAGTCCAAATAGGACAAGGGAAGGGGGGCGGCGCCCCCCCCCCCTTTCCTTCCCCACTTCCTCCTCTTTCCCCCCTTCTCCTACTCCTACTAGGAAAGAGGGAGTCCTACTCCCGGTGGGAATAGGACTCCCCCCTTTGGCGCGCCCTCTAGGCCGGCCGCCTCCTCCCCCCTGGCTCCTTTATATACGGGGGCGGGGGGCACCCCAAAGACACACAAGTTGATCTACGGATCGTTCCTTAGCCGTGTGCGGTGCCCCCTTCCACCATATTCCACCTCGGTCATATCGTCGCAGAGCTTAGGCGAAGCCCTGCGCCGGTAGAACATCATCATCGTCACCACGCCGTCGTGCTGACGGAACTCATCTCCGGAGCCTTTGCTGGATCGGAGGGCCGGAGATCGTCATCGAGCTGAACGTGTGCTGAACTCGGAGGCCCCGTACGTTCGGTGCTTGGATCGGTCGGATTGTGAAGAAGTACAAATACATCAACCGCGTTGTGCTAACGCTTCCGCTTACGGTCTACGAGGGTACGTGGACGAACAATCTCCCCTCTCGTTGCTATATCATCACCATGATCTTGCGTGTGCGTAGGAAATTTTTTGAAATTACTACGTTCCCCAACACGGATTTCCTTCGATGAGCAGGTAAGATGAGTTTGATCACGTAGTAAATGCATTCTAAAGACTATTTCCGTGTCCATTTCCTAATTCTCCCCCTTCCCACTGTTTCACAGGCTAGGCTCGGTGCGAGTGGAGATTGGCTTGCATATGTACGGGAGGGTACCAACATCAATTTGCACAACATTTACAACGGTGACACCGTTCCCGTAGAAACTTTGTCCAACATTGGGATCAGCCATGCAACGGGCCACCGCATGAATTGGTACGATGGAACCACAGTGAGATTGGATAAGATAGCACGAACCTTGCACATGGCGGTCAAAGACGGACCATGCTGTCTGTGGCCAATTTGTTGTCATACGAGTAGGAAGACGCTGTGCTCCTTTCTAACCGTATCTTCGCGGTGACAAACCAGGGCACTTATTTTGTATGGGACACATCCTACGATATACTCCCTCTCTCCTAGTTTATTTGTTTTGAATCTTTTCATTTTATAAGTTTCAAATTCAAATTTAGAGCTCCCCATCACATGTTGAGATTACATTGTCCATTAAATCGTTGCGTGCATGTATAGTAAAGAAACAAATCTCGAGTTTGGCATGAGTTCGTGCTGCGGGAGCACCACAAGCCCTGGCGCAGGAGTTACATTTCCCTCTTAGGGCCGTCGGGACTGAGCTTCGGCACCTTACTACACCTACCTTTGAGTCAATAACATGTGGACCCGATAGGTGACTGGTCCACATGTAATGCTCCCTAAGGCAGAGGGGCAGTGGGAGCAAGAGGGTTGAGCCGCAGGTTGGGGGACGTGTGGTTTCATGGGTTCGAGTGGCATCGTGGGAATCGCGGGTGGATGTGGTAGAAACTTGATGCTCGCCGCATTTTAGGTGGCCCACATGTCATGCACACAAAGGCAGAGGGACGGCGTGGCCGAGAGGGGTGAGGCGCACGTCGGGGGGCGTGGTGCCGTGGGTTGGAGAGGCGTCATGGGAATCGCGAGATGAAACGTGATGGTCGCCGTAGTTGAACTTCCATGGACAAGATGTCATGTCTACGGGCACATGCGCTGCATACCGATCACTGGAAGGAGTAGCAGAGAAAGCTATATATGCGGATAAATAGTTCCTTATAGTCAAGCAGACCCACGCTACTACTCTGTTCCAAAGACATGCACACCATCAAAATAGTCCATCTATATCAATATACACCGAGAGGGTATAATTTTCTTTACAAGAGAGGAAATAGTTCATCCATCCATAATGCCCTCCTGCTGGTGCAACATTTTCTTCTTTTTCTTCTTCTTCTTGTTGTTGTTGTTATTGTTGTTGTTGTTCTCATTCTCTGTGGGAGACGGCTTCGCAACAAGCTCTTTGGACCTTGCAGCTATCTCGAAACTCACACGGGCATCGAGGGCAGCATATTTTATCCACTCGTACGTCAAGGGATAATTCTCCCATCCAAACAACCTTAATGCCACCGTCTCGTCACCCTTCTGAAGATTTGTACGGATCCAGCTTTTGTTTGTCCCCTTCGATGGCTGCCCCACGGAAGTATACGTCCTCCCGAGACAAGAAATCGTGAAGCTCACCTAGTATGGAGGGCGAGTGTATGATGTGGTACACCAAAACATCATCTTCGAGGCACAGCTGAAGGACGATGGCGCGCTGGATCTTCCCAGGGGCACGCTCTATGTACTCTGCATCGACACCGATGACCCTCGTCTCTACCTTTTCGAGGGAGTTGGATACATTTTTGATCCACTGCCGAACAACCCTTGGGTGGACGGTGACGGTGGCAACTATGTGCATCGAGCCTTCGACGAGGACATGTTGGACGCTAAAAACCTGCATCTCGATCTCTTTCGCCATTTGGAACCGCTGGAACAGAGGGCTATGGTTGGAGAATTAGGATTAGATGGCTAGGCTAACTGAAGTAGTAGATGATTATTTAAAGAGGTTAAAACAATGTGAATGTAGTGGGGTTTGGATGCAAATGAAGACAAAGGGGACGTGAAGAAGCCGAGGCGAATCGGTTCCCGATGGAGAAGTAAATGGGAGAAGTGGCGTGCAGGCAGTTGATTAGACGGCTAGGTAGACTAAACAAAAAGGCTATGCGGGTAGACTGAGGAGTCGTACCTGTTCGTGTACGTGCCCATCCTTCCTGATAGGTGGGACCTATGCAAACACACACAAAAATGTGTCGTAGCTTTTTTTTGAGCGCGTGAGTGGGAGACACAACATTCTCTGGTTAAGGAATACTCCCTCCGTTTAGGTGAGTATAAGTCACCTTATGAAAATCAGGTTTTCCCAAAACCTTTAGGTGTGGAGCATTAACTTCCTGCTCGATCCCCTCCCAACCTCGTTAGCCAGCGTTCTCTTCCTCTGTTGCCGCGTTCTACCTTTCCATTTTTCCTCTTCTCAAGTGTGGAACGATCTGCATGCCGTCCTTGATGCACCAGAACGACCACTGCATGCATCACGGCAGGGCGTTGATTGGGCACGCACGAGAATTTGCTTCTGCTCGCAATATGGATGATACCTGAACGACGAAGTGAGAAGGCATGCTAGCCCGGGAGACCTATTTCCGCTATACAATACTGGAGTACTGATGTGCCTACTAGTAGTAGTAGTAGTAGTAGTAGTACAACTGTGGTACACTTGATGGTCAAAATACTATTCATCTGGTCCTCACAGTGAAGTGACAACACCCTGCGCCTGACACTAGTCCAGGTGAGGCGACGTGTTCGGGTTACCAAAGTCAGCCTCACCCTGTGCACTGTGCAGTCTGTCACCGCCGTTGTACAGCAAATTGGCGCCTCGCCTCGTCTCCCTCTCCGCTCCCATAGCACCACTCCATCTCCATCTCCTTCTCCATCTCCGTCTCCGTCTCCATCTCATTGTGCCCTCGTGTACCGTCGCCTCACTTGCCTCCCCCTGTACCACTATTCCCTCGCTAGCCGCTCCAGCACGGACATCCTTCTCCCCCGTAAATCAAGCCCCCTTCCAAACTCCACCATGGTCGAACGCGAACCGCGTAGCATCCACATGAGCTGCGATTGGAGCAATCTCCCCAGTGACATCCTCGACCTCTGTTGTTCGTGTATGGATATGTTGACCGCCCTGCGGCTGGCTGCATGCTCGAGGGACATGCACACGGCCATCATCGAAGCGAGGCCTAAGCTTTTCAAGACACCCTGCTTGCTGCTATCTGGTCTTTCGAGATTGGCTCACCATGATACGGAGGTGTGCATGATGCCCCTCGACTTCAATCCGATCTCCATTAGCCGAAACTTCTTTGCAGGTATGTAGTGTGTCGCCGTACATGATTTCCCTCGACATCGATCCAATCACCATCGCCCGAAACTTCTTGGCAGGTATGTCCTAGGTCGGCATGAACTCCCACTACATGGCTGCCTTTAGAGAAGACGGTAAAATGTTGGTGCTCGTGAACTTCCAGACCTCCCATGAGATTATCCTTCCTCTGTTGGATCATATAGAGTATTACCATCGCGGTCCAAGTCATCTAGATTACTACGTCAGTTGGACGGACCTTGTTTTGCAGAAGATTGTAATCTGCCAAGTGCCCACACGACATGCGAATTATGCAGACTTCAAGCTAATTGCCTTGTTCGACCGCGGACTCGCCTATCTTTACGCCGGTGCCTTTTTTAGCTGGAGACGACTCGACTCGCAGTGGATCATCGTCAAAGCTGATACACACTTCTGTGATGCTATTGAACACAATGGCATCATCTACGCGATCGACAAAGCAGATGGCACCACGTATTACTGGGACGGCGCGTGTAAGTTTTTTCGGTCTCATGTTAATGATGACGCCATGACACTGTTTGAACTTTTTGTGATGATTGGCATATCCTTGTTTGAGCAGAATTTGAGTAGAACTATGGCAATATATTAGAGACGCCGTAAATCAGCTATATTTGGAATGAGTTAATTCATGTGATTGTGACCATGTCATTACAGCCAATTTGTACCCTGAATAATCAAACGGTTAGGAATATATGGATATTATCCTTATTTTACAGTAATCTATATACTACTACTAAATATGAGTGTGTATCAATGGCCATGTTAGTTTCCTCATTTTCATGATGTAGAAACATGCACCACACTGTTGGTTTCATCTAACCATACATTAGGGAAGTAAATGTGCATATGGAGAACTCTATATTTGGAAGTAGTGAAATCCTGCAATGCTTACCATGTGTACATACCTATATTCGCCCTTCAGCAATCAATGGCTAGAATAATATCCTCACAAAAATTTTGCCCACAGAACACGAGTATATAACAATGCATGGTATGTTAGTTACCTTGAAGAATTTGTTTGTGAGGACAAAACATGATTACATAACATGCATGACAAGGTAGTTTCCTATGAAGAATCGATTGCGAGATAACATGAGTATAACCATGCATGGCACTTCTATATTTTCGAACCCAGTATACATTTCCCTGTATTTTCCTCCCAGTTCCAACAGGGACATATCAATGTTGTTTCTTGCATTATCCTACTCATACTCTGAACAATGCTGATCTTACATTAACAATGCCTGTCCTTTTTGATATAATGCAGTGTCCCTACAGTTACTGCCCTTTGTAATCACACCACCTTTGCCAAAAACTGGGAAGCACAACTGGTTCCTCGCTCGATCAGACGACGGCAAAAGACTGATGATCATTCGGACACATGAGCCGGAAAAGTTATATTGCAAAAACCCCACTGTATACAAGCACCCATGTAATACGTGAGTATCCGGACAGTGGTTGTTATGTCTATGAGTAGGATACCAGCTTGTTGGGGCCTTTAGGATTTTTTAGTTGGAGGCGGGTAAACAGCCTTGGTTCACACTCTCTGATTCTCGGACTCAATTATCCGATTAACCAGGAGATCACCGTTGGCAAGGACCTTAATGGCAGAGAGGCTCTGTTTGCTATGGAAAACTGTGTCTACACGGCGAGCCCTAGGAGTTCGGGAGCAAACTCCCCTGATTGTCAACGATACAACCTGCAGCCAAAAGACGGTGAGAATGACAAAGGCATCCGGATTAACTTTGATCCTTGGATGTCTCAATTACGATAGGCAGTGATGTGGTTCAAGCCTTCAGGTTGATAGGTAATTGGGTTGTTGCATCGAAAGGGTGGAGTACTGGTGTCTTCGGATCACTGGTCGCTGAAGCGGGGCTGCAAATTATGACGGTGTTGGATCATCTCTTCGAATGACTTTGTTGTCTTTGCTGGTGGTTCTGGATGGGTAGTTATTTCTTTGTTATGCATATTCCTTGTCATTTGGTCATCCTCGTCTATGTCACTCTTTCTATGTAATAGTTGCTTCTGTTTAAAATGTCATTCTCGTCTGGATCAGGAGAGTCTGAGCACTGCAGATGGGTGCGTTTTGGTCGTGTAGCAAGACTTCTTATGAACTATCATGTCTTGTTGTTTGTGTCAGTAGTAGTCACTAGTCAGTGTTTGAATGTTGTATATATCGTTGTTTCGAACTATTTATTGTCTCGAACTACTGGTGGGCTAAATGAGGGCATCACCATTCTCCAGTGTTCAGAGTATATCTCCTTTTTTCAAGTTATATAATTTGAGCTCACTGTCTTTTCGATGATGTACACTTGTTTGGGCCAGTGAGGTGTCGTTGAATATGGGCCGAGTAGTAACACAATGCCAAACAGGTCAATTATGACTCTCGGGCCGTGCTCTTAAAAGATCCTGAAAAAAGGCCGGGCTCTCCAAAAAAGAAAGAATAAGGACTCTTAGGCCGACATGTGGGTGCCACCTGTGTTTTCGTGCGCTTGCGCACCGAGAGCATATTGGCGCGTGCTCGAAATTCATGCTACCTTTTCATCCCCAGTCTCCCGCCCCTCCCCCACCTCTGGAATCTCGATTCCTACTCCAGTTCCCCCAAACCCCCCTCCTGTACTCCCTGTACTCAAGCGCACTATCATGTTGCCGGTCAACGCGGATCTCCGAGCCAGAGATCCTGAGGTCCGTCCTGCCTTCGGTCGCTGCGTGTTGTCGCTCAACAGTGGCATGGTGGCGCTTGACGACCAGTTTGTTGGCAAAGTGCTGATGGTAACCATCAACGGTGACCGGCCTCCCGTCTCACCGGACTACCTTGTCAAAGCTCTTGGCATTGCGCACGGCATCCAAATAAGTGACTTGCTCGTCGAAGTCTGTCCGCCACCGGCTGATTTCTTCGTCGGGTTCTGGACAACTTTCGACTACAGTCGTGTGTTCAAATCTTCCCGGTGATTGTTCTATGATGGCGCGCTGGTGAGCTTTGATCGGTGGCACCCAGGATGGGGCTCGGTGCCCTCTGAGCTTGAGTTTTTAACAAAGCTTACCTTCCACGGCATGCCTAGACGTCCTTGGAACAACGAGTACATGAACGAGCTTATCAATGACCTTGGAGGTGAGCTCGTAAGTATGTTTGTTCCTCCAGACAGCTGGGCTCTGACGGTTATGGCATGGATGAAGAAGCCGTCCACCATACCGAAGGTGATTGGTGTTGAGATACCGGTGCAGGAACCGGGGTTGTACTATTTGTCGCCACCAAGGCCGCCGCGGACCACATTAGGGATGTACCTGTATCGAGTGTTCGTGCATGTCGAAGAAGTGGTCAATCCATTAATCGAAGTCCTGCCGCCGCCGCTGGTGCCAGGGTCCGTTGACGACGTCCATTACAGGAGTCAACGTCAGACTTTCCTCGTGCTGCTCGGAATGATGGATCGCACAGGGCCTACTCCATCGCGCGGCGGAGGCCAGTGCTTCTTTGGGAGAAGAGGCAGGGCTGGCTGCTTGGATGTGCTCTAATTTGAGGTAACAACTAAATCTTGTCAGATAGTACTAGTTAAATCCGAGCTATGGGTCTGAAGCACTGATATGCCAGTACATTTGATTGTGACCTGTTCTAATTTTGTGCCTGAACTTTTTTTAGAAAGGGTTGTACGGCAACTTAATGTGCTAGCAGAACTTATTGTGTTGTCTGTCTGTTTTCTTTGCACAACATTCAAGATATTTCCCCGTCATTTATAAAGACGATGAACCATTATGTACGACTTTGTTGGTTTCAACATAGCCCTTCCCGTAACGATCCACTGCTTCCATCCTGATTGTGCCGCCTGCGTGAAATTTTTGTATGCAAGTTCAGTGTGCTATGATATTCTATATGATTGTGTCAACTATATAAGTTTTTACTGAGCATCAACAATGCATATGTCTGAAAGATGTATTTACGAGCATCGACCGATGGGTCTCTCTCTCTATCTCTCTCTCTCTTTCACACACACACAAACACACACACACACACACGTGCGTGCACACGCACACACACGCGCACACGCACAAGTGGGACCCATTGAATTATTTATTTGCTCGTGACAGCTTTTAATTAGGTTCCACTGTAATCTAACTTTTTTCTTAAGTTATTAATTGAGCTCAGTGACTTCAAAAAGTTGTAAAGAAGCCTTGTTTGGGCCTTTCCGGTGTCGCTGAATGTGGGCTAAGTAACCATGTTAGGTTGTACTGTACTACACAGGCCTTTTTTTCAACATCAGCAATGCAACTGGGCCGACAGTTGTACACAATATCCGGGTCAACTTGTTATCCTAGGAGGTATGCATTAGGCTTAACAAGAAAATGGACATTAAGAAATAATAATTGGGATGTAATTATAATAACTGGGCAATTACTATGCACCAAACACGTAATTAGTTTGAAAAATATATTATTTTTGGAATTTGGAAATTTTAATTTCATTACTGGTTGCACGCGCAATATTTCATTGGATTTTAACGTAATACAACTTTATTTTGAAATTATATTTAACCTGACTAGAAATTTTGGATAAAAATATTTCGGATCCCATCAAAATGTGGGAATTTTTTTTGAATTCTGTTTTGAGCGGTTGTTTGAAATTATTAATCGTTGTCCTAGCTAGAAGTTGGGCTGTACTTTTAACAAACTGTAAATGGGATGTAGTAAATCCATTAGAATTAAAAAATGGGTTGTACATTCTTACAAATCGCAAATGGGCTATATGTTCTCTGCCAAATTCGAGCTGTGGGCCTACCAAGTTGACGCGTACCAAGGGCTTTGTCAACTTAGTCAATATAAACGATTCTAGCTGCAGTGATCGTACGATGTCCATCCAACGGCCGTAGTGCTTCTTCAACCTCTGGTCTTCTTGCTCCAGCCGCCCAAAGTAGCGCCGGTCGTGTCGCGTGCTCCTGCCTCCCGTGGCCGGCTGTGATGCCGCGGAGGCCTCACCGCCCGTACTACTCCCACCGCTGGCCAGGCCATCCCTCAACTCACCCACACCCCATGTTATTCTGCGGCGACGGCAGCCTCACACCGCAGCCGAACCAGTGAACCCTCGTACTCCTCTCCGCGCGGGCTTCCACTGCTGCGTCTTCCCCGGCTCCGCGTCGTCACCTTCCTAGGCCTCGCCGTCATCCAGACCACCGCCCTGGTGCTCTCGGCGCGGCGTGGTCAACGTGGTCAATGACTGACTTCCATTGGAAGAGTACTGTACGTGGAGAGGCTGACAGCTGGGTCCAGGCAGCCGCAAGGAAGTGCCTCCTGATTACGCACAAAATAATTATTCCTCCACCTGACAGCAGGGACCCACCGGACGGGCCACCTTATTTCGCGAAAAAACGTTTCCCCCTGACTATTGGGACCCACCGGACGGGCCAGCGTATTTCGCGAAAAAAACGTTCTCCCCGCTGTCAACTCGGACCCATCGGAAGTGTCTCCTTATTACACACAAAAAATGAATACTCCCCCTGCTAGGACCCACCATGGTGGGAGACTGACTTGTGGGCCTACTAAGTTGACTGGGACGGGGGCCTTTGTCAACTTTAGTCAATATGAATGATTCTAGCTCCAGTGACCGTACGATGTCCATCCAACGGCCATAGTGCTTCTTCAACCTCTAGTGTTCTTGCTCCAGCCGCCCAAAGCAGCGCCGGTCGTGCCGCATGCTCCTGCCTCCCGTGGCCGGCTGTGCTGCCGCGGAGGCCTCACCGCCCCCAACTATTCCCACTGCTGGCCATGCCCTGCGGTGACGGCAGCCTCACACCGCAGCCCAACCAGTGAACCCTCGTACTCCTCTCTGCGCGGGCTTCCACTGACGTGTCTTCCCCGGCTCCCCATCGTCCCCTTCCTAGGCCTCGCCGTCGTCCACCGCCCTGGTGCTCTCGGCGCGGCATGGTCAACATGGTCAAGGAACGACTTCCATCGAACGTGGACTATACGTGGAGAGGCTGACAGCTGGGTCCACGGCCGCAACAAGGAAGTGCCTCCTTATTACGCGGAAAATAATGATTCCACCACCTGACAGCTGGGACCCACCGGACGGGCCACTATATTTCATGAAAAAAATGTTTCCCCTGACTGCTGGGACCCACCAGCTACATCTTCGCACGCAAGGAAGTGTGTCCGGGCAAAAAAACAAAACGATTCGCCCCCCTGACCGCTGGGACCCACCAGCTACATCTTCGCACGCAAGGAAGTGCCTGGCAGTCGGGATCCACCTAGTCGAAGCGTACGTAGCATTGTCATTCTGGTCACGAACATGTACGTATATATATACTGGTGGATGTAGAGGCGCACACGTGTCGTAGTAGAGGCGCGCACGTAGCACGTACACGTACGTACAACGGCGAGGGTGCAAGAAAGATAATACGGCCACGTACGTACATACTGGCAGGGTCTCGAACGCCTACTCGCGCATACGTACATGGCTGGGTCGAAAAAGAGAAACAGCGTCGTCGTCGTGTTCATTGGGAGGCAACGAAATGTGTCATGTTCATCGGGAGGCAACGAAACGCATGGGAGCCAACCTGCTGGGTCGGAACGGAATGCGTGGTCATGTTCATCGGGAGGGCTTGGACGGAACAGGCGATGGAAATGAGGCCTAGCGTACCGCAAAATAGAGGAAACGGACCTCCTACGTTCGGAACGGGGTCCTGTGGATCAGGAGGGGTGTGGCGTACCGCAAAACGGAGGAAACGTACCTCCTACGGTCGAAACGGGGGTCCTGTTGATCGGGAGGGGTGTGGCGTACCGCAAAACGGACAAAACGGACCTCCTACGGTCGAAAATGGGGTCCTGTTGATCGGGAGGGGTGTGGCGTACCGCAAAACAGACGAAACGGACCTCCTACGGTCGAAATGGGGGTCCTGTTCATCGTGAGGGGTGTGGCGTACCGCAAAACGGGACTCCACGGGATACTGTTCATCTCCACCGTCAACCTCCTCCAGCCTCCACGGTCTACCGTCGACCTCCTCCACCCTCCACGGGCTCCTGTTCATCCAGCCTCCACCGCGCGCTACTCCACCGGGTACTGTTCAACCACCCCTCCACCATCTACTGTTCATCCAGCCCTCCACACCACGGGGTCCTGTTCAACCACCCCTCCACGGCCACCCCTGCACCGTCTACTGTTCATCTAGCCCTCCACACCACGGGGTCCTGTTCATCCAGAGGCAATGCCACCGTTCACTGTTCATCCAACCCCC
>NC_041385.1:179652741-179681655 GCF_002162155.2 Triticum dicoccoides | reverse complement strand
ATTGTTCATCCCAGAGACAGCATCGATCGGCTTCAGTTATTAGCAGTAGCGAAGGAATCACTCAGTCGGGTTCGGTTAACAACCATCGATTGATCGCTCGGGTTCAGTAACGCGTAGCCTGCAGTGCAATCGCTCGGGTTCAGTTAGAGCCCAATGCCTCGCTCGGGTTCAGTTAGAGCCAATGCCTCGCACACACGCACATACCTGTACGAGAGAAATGCGCATCGCTCGGCCCCCGACCTCCCACCGTAACCGGCAACTCCCCGAAATTTTCCTCCCCCTCGCTTCTACCATGGTTTTTTCCGTCATGGACGGCCCAAAGAATGTCATGCAGCTGCGTCTCCGGCCCGCCCAGGACGAAAAGCCCATTTTCTGTCATAATTTTTTGTCATAGAAGTAGGAGTCCACCACATCTATGATGATACCGGGTTTTGTCACAATTATCGTCATAGAAGTGCCATATGTATGACAAAAAAAATTCGTTCGGCCCAAAATGTCACGGATGTGTCTTTTTTTTGTAGTGCAAGTTAGAAAGCTTATCAAAGCAGACCAGAGACGATCGTTGCTGTCTCGCACATCGGTACCACCTTCAGCAATGGATGGAGCACTAGTACCTTCTCCAACGACACTTGCTCTAGCACTGACAGTGGCAGCAGCTCAGTCTGATCCACCTGAGGATTGGGCACCGACCGCGTCAGCTGATCAGGCTGATCTACCGGATGATCATTGCTGTCTCGCACATTGGTACCACCTTCAGCAACAGATCGAGCACCGGCATCTTCTCTGACGACACTTGCTCTAGCACTAATAGTGGCAGCAGCTCAGTCTGATCCACCTGAGGATTGGACGCCGGCACCTGCTCCGACGCCGGCACCAGCTCCACAAGGAGCACCATCTCCGGTAGCAGTAGCGACACTAACAGTCGCACCGGCACGGGCACCAGCAACGGCTCCGGCACCTGCACCAACACGTGAAGTTGCATTTGCATCTGCTACGGCCCATGCAGCGGCAACAGAACCAGCAGTTGCATCGGCAACAGACTAGGTTGCAGTTTGCACTGCATATACCAAAGTCCTTACAAAAACCGACATCTCCACCTTCTTGGGTAAGCATTGGCCGCCCAAGTGCTGCATTCTTTTTTCTTTCCATGTTGTTTCACATGATTCACTGTGTTGATCTAACTATTTGTGTATGTCTTCTTGATTGCAAACAGAGAATTCCTAGAGCAATGAGGGAGTACTTCAACAATCCGGGCGACCGTGGCCAAGTTTCTCTGACCATGCGCAGCCTTGGTGTGAATGAACCTACTCAATATACCATAAGTATAAAGGATGGTCGCATGATGATTGATGCTAAAGGATGGTCAAGGTTCAAATCTAAATCAAATCTTGTGGTAGGGGATGATGTCAAAATCAAACTTTCTCGGCAAGGAGAGCTGGTCCAAATCAACTTTGAAATTCTTCAGTAGCAGCACACAACTACCGAACTTATCTATCCTTCGAGTGATTTTGATGTAATAATATGGCATGGTGAAACAAGTGTCCTGTGTGTATAAGTAGTACTACAGTATTATTTATCACGTAGGATATCATTGATAGAATTGCAACTCTGATTGCTAGTTAGGAACTGTCGTTTGATTACATTCTAACAGTTGTCATGCTTTATTCAATTGTCTGTATTCGCCTTGCGACAACACCTAAAACCTGCGCCATACCGATCGCTTGCAATATGAAATGTACTGAGGTAGAACACAAGGGCCTCCAAACATGCAGGCCCATAGACCTGTGGCCCAAAGTCTAGAACCGTGAGCGTGTCTGAGTATTATATTCTTAGCTGAACCCCGATATTATGTTATATATATTCCCCTTGATTTTTCTTATGTATAAAGTTGTGATATAAAAGATTTTTATATTTCTTTACAAAGGGAGTACCTCTCTGTCAAAAATATATTTATGTGTAACTAGTTTCTCCTGCCTTTCTACTTCCTTCGCTGATATGTGGGGCATCCGGCAACGGGGTCCACGTGCCATGCACCAAATTAGAGTGCACAACTGCACGGTAGACTCACCATGGTCCTAGCGCCGCAGTAATGCCCAATGTTCCGTCAAATCACAAAAAACCCCACCTTTCCAGCTTTAGCAGTAAGTTGGACGGACAACAATATTTCACTTGGCCTGAATCCCCTTCTCCCTCGTCTGCTTGTTCAGAGAAAACCGCCTCTCTCACTAGGCCTAAGTCCCCTTCTCCCTTGTCTGCTTGTTTAGAGAAAACTCCCTCTCAGCGATTGCATAGGGTTTTGTCATGGAGAACCAGGTACGAATTCTTCATCCATCCCCGATAAATCCAAGTCCCTTGGTCGCGGGTAATCCTAGGGTCGCAGCCGCCG
This sequence comes from Triticum dicoccoides, assembly GCF_002162155.2. Taxonomy (NCBI): domain Eukaryota; kingdom Viridiplantae; phylum Streptophyta; class Magnoliopsida; order Poales; family Poaceae; genus Triticum; species Triticum dicoccoides. Next base: position 179,679,269 of record NC_041385.1, on the reverse strand, counting down.
TCGTTGATGCATTTTTCTTCCTGCTGAATCTAGTGTGTATCATTTGCAGTGCCCAAAGTGCGAGGACCCTACAGGTTTCTGCACCCTCGGCGAGACGCCACACTTGTTCCTTCTCATCATAACAAAGGATTTTAAAACACTCACAGTATGTTCCTAGGATCCTCCGTTCTATCTGGGAGGGTGGTTTTTTTTGAACATGTTGTCGACTATTTTGAAAATTTGGATTGCTATATTTCGATAAAAGGTACTAGTACTATGGTCAACACTGACATGAAGGAGGAAATTATTTCTAGATTTGGATAGCAAATACATTGTGTTCTCATATTATTTTTCCTGCAGTGCATTCCTTGCTTTCCCAGAACACATGTACTCAAGAAGGTCGATGATACGTCTCCAATGTATCTATAATTTATGAAGTATTCATGCTAATATATTATCATTCTTGGATGTTTTACAATCATTTTATAGCAACTTTATATCATTTTTTGGGACTAACCTATTGACCCAGTGCCCAGTGCCAATTGTTGTTTTTTGCTTGTTTTTTACATCGCCGGAAATCAATATCAAACGGAGTCCAAACACCACGAAACTTTTTGTGAATTTCTTATGTACCAGAAGACATCCAATGGGCCAAAGCAGCACCTAGGGGTGCCCCGAGGAGGGCACAACCCACTAGGGTGCGCCTGGGCCCCCAGGCACGCCCCGGTGGGTTGTGCCCACCTCGGTGGCCTCCCGCACCGCCTCTTCGTTCTATAAATGCCCAAATAATCCAAAAACCCTAGGGCGGTGAACGAAATTTTGTTCCAGCCACCACCAAATCCAGAACTACGAGATCCAATCTAGAGCCCTTCTCCGGCAGTCAGCCGGAGGGGGAAATCATCACCGGTGGCCATCTTCATCATCTCGACGACCACCATGATGAGGAGCGAGTAGTCCACCCTCGGGGCTAAGAGTTTTTACCAGTAGCTATGTGTTTAATCTCTCTCTCTCTCTCGTGTTCTTGAGATGCCACGATCTTGATGTATTGTGGGCTTTGTTAATATAGTCGGATCATATGGTATTTTCCCCTCTCTATCTTGTGATGAATTGAGTTTTCCCATTGATATTTCGTTTCATCGGATTGAATACTTCTATGGATTTGAGAACACTTGATGTATTGATTCACTTGATATATGTTTTGTCACTCAACTCGTGGATTCCCGAGGTGACATTGGGGTAATCTATGCATAGGGGTTGTTGCATGTTCTTGTCTTTGTTTCTCCGGTATAAATCTTGCGGCACTCCTTGAGATTCTTACTGTTGGATTGAGTATTATGAATCTGAATTTGCGTTGGTGTTATTTTAGTACGAACTCTTGGATAGATCAATCGGAAAGAATAGCTTTGAGGTGGTTTCGTACCCTACAAACAATTTCTTCTTATGTTCTCTGCTAGATAAGAACTTTGGAGTGATTCCTCATCACAATGAGGGATGGTTATATGATCCAATTATATTAGCACTATTGAGAGATTGCACTAGCGAAAGTACGGACCCTAGGTCTTGCTTTCAAGCATTGCAATACCGTTTGTGCTCCATTTTATCAATTGCTACCTTGCTATTTTTTATTTATTCAGATTATAAAAATATATTTCTACCATCCATATTACACTTTTATCACCATCTCTTCGCCGAACTAGTGCACCTATACAATTTGCCATTGTATTGGGTGTGTTGGGGACACAAGAGATTTCTTGTATTTGGTTGCAGGGTTATTTGAGAGAGACCATATTCATCTTGCGCCTCCCGGGGATTGATAAACCTTAGGTCATCCACTTGAGGGAAAATTGCTACTGTCCTACAAAACTCTGTGCTTGGAGGCCCATCCCGAGTCTACAAGAATAAAGTTGCGTAGTAGACATCAAGCTCTTTTCCGGCATCGTTGCGGGGAGGTGAGTGCTTGAAGGTATATATTTAGATCTTGCAATCGAATCTTTTAGTTTCTTGTTTTAACACTAGTTAGGTTTATAAAAAGAAAACTACAAAAAATGGAATTGAGGTTGCCTCGTATGCTTCATCTTTTTAATGTCTTTCGTGAAAATGATGGAAAGGAAAATTGTGCCAAAGTGTTAGAAGAAGAATGCATTAAAATGTTTGGCACTAAATATCGGAATGATGAACATGACTGCAATGTTGTTATTATGAATTCTTATCCATAGTAGTAATGATGATTGCACTAGTCGTGATAAAAATGTTTCTTATAAGCATGTCAATTTTTGTGGAGTGCATAGAGTTTGCAACTACACACCGAAAAGGGAAGATAAATTTTGCAAGAGGCATAAGTATTTAGAAACTAAATGGTTGCAAGAGAGGCTAGATGGTTGTGCTGAAAAAATTTAATTTTTTTCGCCATCCTTGCGAACTTTGCAATGAACGTGGTCATTTAAATCTCCAATGCAAATTGTTTCATGATCGAATCATTTCCAAAAATTGTGATGACTTGATTTCCTTTGCACATCATAATGAACTTAGTTTTCTTCTGGGTTTGGAACAAATGAAACGTATAACTAAGGATATTCCATATAACCTTAAGAGATCTTTTTATTTTGAACTAGAGGAAATTTATATGTATTGTGCGGTATATTGCATCGAAAATCCTTATATTGACAATTACATAAAGACAAGAATACAAATAGAATATGAAGAGAACACTAATGAAAGGGAAAATATTTCCCAATACCCTCCTAGTGTTTCTGATGATTAATCGGGTAACGAGGAGGAGCTTCCTATCCAATCAATCTCTTCAACGAGAAGCTCGAAAAAATTGATTAAACCCACACGTGAGGTGGTGAAGAAGAAAAAGAAAAGAATAAAAAGTAGAGGTAAAAAGGTAACTCTCACCATTGTGCCTCACGAAAGTGAATCAAATATGTTGATGGAGGATGATGATATTGAGTTATGATTTTGTGATGCCTACTTCTTATTGCGATGGTTATGATTGGGAAGACAATGATGTCTCTTATGATGTTGAAAATCCTTTTGGCACTTGCTTGGAAGAATATGATAATAATGTTTACTATACTATTGGTGCCATTCATGCTATTGATAAGAATTATTATGATGATATGCAAAACCACAAGCTTGGGGATGCTATGTCTGATGAGTATGAAATGTTTGAAGATTTATTTGCTGAAAATAATGCTTGTCCCAAGCTTGGGAATGCTTTGCATAATGAATATGATCCTTTGATTTCGTCTACTTTTGATAAGAAAATTTATTATGATGATAGTGTGCCTCCTATTTATGATGATTATAATGATGAAAGTGGGTTTGGAAGAGTGTCAACTCTTGGTAGTAGTGATCCCACTATTGTGGAGGGTGTTGAATCTTATTACAATATTGATGAAAGTGGATTTGGAGAGCTCATGACTTTATTTAGTGATACATACATTATTTTGTAAGAGGTTTCAGTTGACTATAATGAGAAAAAAGTTGCTACATAGGATGATTATTATGATGACATGTATGCCATAAAGAGTAATAAATCTTCTATGCTTGTGCATCATGAAAAGAATGCTTTATGTGATGTTTATATTGATGAATATACTCATGATGCTACTGAAAATTATTATGAGAGAGGAACTTATGATTCATGATGCTCTTGTTATGTTTCATTCTTTATTTTTTATGCGAGCATCATTGAACTCATCATGCCTAGCTAAAAGGCATTAAAGAAAAGTGCTTGTTGGGAGACAACCCAACACTTTTACCTACTGTTTTTGTGTGTTCACATGATTAGGCTAGTGTATTAATCATCTTTAATAGCTTTTGTTTCAATAAAGTACCAAGTAAAGCCTTTGGGATAGTGAGGATGATAGTTGACTTGATTCTATGCAAAATCATAAACTTTTGCACCCAGTCCAGGAAATTCTACAATTCACTGGAACATGCTTTTGATCTGAATTTTTTACAGGTGATATATTTACAAATTCCCTGCCCTGTCCTAATTGTTCAGAATTTTTGTAGTAGCAGAAGTATGGTTGGAGTACAGGTTACTTCAGACTATTCTGGTTTTGACAGATTCTGTTTTCAATGCATAGTTTGCTTGTTTCCTAGTTTCTATGGCTTATATTGCTCAATATGAATTGTGGAAATGATAGGATACAGTAGGAATTGTGTGGAAAAAATTATGAATCTTGTCTTTGACAATACCAAAGTGAAATTGTTTGCTCTTTATCATACTAACCTATCTCACGAAGTTCCGTTAAGTTTTGTGCGATTAAAGTTTTCAAGTTTTGGATGAGATGTCGATATGAGGAGAATAAGGAGTGACAAGATGCTGAGATTGGGGATGCCCAAGGCACCCCAAGATAATATTCAAAGAAAATCCAAGCAACTAAGCTTGGGGATGCCCGGGAAGGCATCCCCTCTTTCGTCTCCAACATTATCGGTAATCTCACTTTGAGCTATATTTTCATTCATCACATGATATGAATTTTGCTTGGAGCGTCATTTATTTTGTTAGGATTTTCTTTTTGTTATTTAGAATATTGTTTTTCATCCTTCTTATTCAACAAAAGTGGCAAGGATAGCCTTTACCATGCTTATTTTTCAAGTATATGGGTTGTTGTTTCAAAACAGAAAGTTTGTCGCTGTTGCAAAAATTCCCGAGAAAAGTCAGAATGTGATAACGTGTTGAAACTTTTTGCATAATAAGCTCTGATAAATTTTCTACAGTGTTTTAAATTTCAGAATTTTTTAAGTATGGATCCTATTGCACTCTTTATAGACTGTTCTGCTTAGACAGATTGTTGTTATGTTTGCATTGTTTGCATATGTTTGCTTGTTTAATGATTATATTTGAGGATAGCACTATTAAATATGCAGAGGAATTCAGTATGAAATTTTGAATAATAATTTTAGTAATTTGCTACAGTAGATAATGATAAAGTTTTTGCATTGGTTTATACTAACTTATCTCACGGGTTCTTGTTGAGTTTTGTGTGGATGAAGTTTTTAAGATTTAGGGAAACCGTGATATAAGAGGAATTAAGGAGACACAAAAGCTCAAGCTTGGGGATGCCCAAGGCATCCCAAGCTAATATTCCAAGAAGTCTCAAGCATCTAAGCTTGGGGATGCCCTGGTAGGCATCCCACCTTTCTTCTTCAACAATTATCAGTTAGTATCGGTTGAGCCTAAGTTTTTGCTGCTTCACATGATTTGTGCTATGCTTGGAATGCCATTTTATTTTGTTTTGCTTCCTATTTATATTAAATACTTAGGTTTGAAAGTTTTTTAAATAAGAGAGAATCCACAATTGGCTACCCATTTTCTTAACTGCTCGCTTGATCTTTACTATATCTTTTCGGAGTAGCTTGTCATTTACTCTTGTGCTTCACTTATATCCCATGAGTAAATTGTTGAATAAATTTAATATCATGAAGTTGAAATTGTATGTTCATATCATGCCTAGTGGTAGCTTCACATTGGGTTTAGAAATTGAAATCTTTTGAAGCTTGAGAATCACAATATTGGTCATACAAGCAATTCATGAATGATTAGTAAAAGGAAGAGAACTTTCACATGCAAATACACTATCTTGGAAATCTTTTGTGATTGTGAGCCCCCATCAAAATATTATATGCTAAAATTGTTGATGTTGGACAAGGAAGACAACATAATGATTTATGTTTGTTCATGTTCACATAGAAGTTATATTGTCATAGATCCTTCAACATGTGGTGCTTGCCCCCCATCTTAGCTAGCCAAAAATTCCGCACCAAGTAGAGATACTACTTGTGCATCCAAAAACCCTTAAACCCAAATCTTACTCTCAAGAGTCCACCATACCTACCTAAGGATTGAGTAAGATCCTTCAAGTAAGTTGTCATCGGTGCAATAAGGCAATAAAAATTGCTTCTAAGAGTGTTAGCTCATTTAGTGTAAGGGAAAATTGAGCATTGTACGAACTTGTGGTGGCAAAGAATAAAAGCGACATACTGCATAATAAAGGTTGCTATCATAAGGTGCAATATAACGTGATGTTCTTTTGCACTAAAGGATTGAGCATACAAACAAAAAGCGCATGGCAACCTCTGCTTCCCTCTGCGAAGGGCCTACCTTTTACTTTTATGTATTTACTTTCATGCAAGAGTCAAAGTTTTTCTCTCTATTCCTTTTTATTTTTCTCTTTTGGAAAGCATCATGTGGTGAGGAAAGATCTAGGCACATATATCCAGTTGGATATGGGTAGCATGAGTTATTATTGTTGACATCACCCTTGAGGTGAATACGTTGGGAGGCGAAATTATAAGCCCCTATCTTTCTATGTGTCTGGTTGAAACATTTTGCTCATGTGTATTCAGTGAATGTTAGCAATCATAGAAGACTATATGATGGTTAAGTATGTGGAGCTCTTATTAGACTCTATTGAATAAGTTGAATTGCAATTGTTTGGTGACTAAGAATATAGGTTGTTGAGTTTCAAGAGAATTCATTTTTTGAACCTTAACATGTGAATTGGTTTCTACTTTGTCATGATGAGTTTTATGAGAAAGAGTTGTTTTTATGATGCTAGGGAAAGTGATTGAAATTATCATTGATCAAACTTATGCACTTTGCTAGAATTCACACTTCATAAATTATTTCTTTTATCATTTACCTACTCGAGGACGAGTAGGAATTAATCTTGGGGATGCTAATACGTCTCCAACGTATCTATAATTAATGAAGTATTCATGCTGTTAGATTATCGTTCTTGGATGTTTTACAACTATTTTATAGCAACTTTATATCATTTTTTGGGACTAACCCATTGACCCAGTGCCCAGTGCCAGTTGCTGCTTTTTGCTTGTTTTTTACATCGCATGAAATCAATATCAAATGGAGTCCAAACACCGTGAAACTTTTTGTGGATTTTTTATGGACCAGAAGACATCCAATGGGCTAGAGCAGCACCTGGGGGTGTCCTGAGGGGGGCACAACACACTAGGGCACGCCTGGGCCCCCAGGCGCGCCCCAATGGGTTGTGCCAACCTCGGTGGCATCTCGCACTGTCTCTTCGCTGTATAAATGCCCAAATAATCCAAAAACCCTAGGGGAGTCGATCAAATTTTGTTCCAGCCGCCACCAGTTCCAGAACTGCGAGATCCAATCTAGAGCCCTTCTCGGCACTCCACGGGAGGGGGAAATCATCACCGGTGGCCATATTCATTATCCAAGTGCACACCATGATGAGGAGGGAGTAGTACACCCTCGAGGCTGAGGGTTTGTACTAGTAGCTATGTGTTTAATCTCTCTCTCTCTCTCTCTCCTGTTCTTGAGATGTCATGATCTTGATGTATCACGGGCTTTGTTAATATAGTCAGATCATATGGTGTTTTCCCCTCTCTATCTTGTGATGAATTGAGTTTTCCCTTTGAGATTTCGTTTTATCGGATAGAATACTTTTATGGATTTGAGAACACTTTATGAATGTCTTTCTATGAATACCCGTGGTGACAATGGGGTATCATATTGATTCACTTGATATATGTTTTGGCACTCAACTCGCGAATTCCCAAGGTAACATTGGGGTAATCTATGCATAGGGGTTGATGCACGTTCTTGTCCTTGTTTCTCCGGTAGAAATCTTGGGGCTCTCCTTGAGGTTTTTACTGTTGGATAGAGTATTATGAATCTAAATTTTCTTTGCTGTTATTTTACTACGAACTCTTGGATAGATCGATCGGAAAGAATAGCTTTGAGGTGGTTTCGTACCCTACAAACAATTTCTTCTTATGTTCTCTGCTAGATAAGAACTTTGAAGTGATTCTTCATCACACATGAGGGATGGTTATATGATCCAATTATATTAGCACTGTTGAGAGATTGCACTAGCAAAAGTATGAACCCTAGGCCTTGTTTTCAAGCATTGCAATACCGTTTGTGCTCTGTTTTATCAATTGCTACCTTGCTGTTTTTATTTATTTAGATTATAAAAATATGTTTCTACCATCCATATTACACTTTTATCACCATCTCTTCGCCGAACTAGTGCACCTATACAATTTGCCATTGTATTGGGTGTGTTGGGGACACAAGAGGTTTCTTGTATTTGGTTGCAGAGTTGTTTGAGAGAGACCATCTTCATCCTACGCCTCCCATGGATTGATAAACCTTAGGTCATCCACTTGAGGGAAAATTGCTACTGTCCTGCAAAATTCTACGCTTGGAGGCCCAACCCGAGTCTAAAGAATAAAGTTGCGTAGTGGACATAAGTCGACCTTGCCATAACTGAATACACCAGTTTAATGGTCACACTGAATTCAAGCAATGGATATAAGTTCCAAGTTGGGTTCATGAACCAAGAAGATCACTGCTTTTTTATGGCTGAACCTGGATAAACTTTCTCAAGTGTTACCGATTGAAAGTTGGCGCACAAATGTTGATGGAAATAGCAGAACCTGGTCGTTTTATTAGTTCATCCATGTTAGTTTTGTATCTGGTTCTTGCATGTTGCCTCGATTACTTCCTAATCCACCTATTCTGTCTAACTAATCACAATTTAACTTTAGAAGTAAAACAATGATTTGTAATTCCCTTCTCTCACAAAGATTCTACTTCTAACTAATATTTCTTATAATTGGTGATACGTGTAGGTTATTTCAAAGTTAAGCATGCTACTTGTTTGTTATTCTATAAGAACTTGATTGTCACTGATGGCACTGAAGTTGACTGGGATGACATCCACAAGTTCCTACACTTTATTGATCATCTTGAGGTCCTTGTGGGGCGTTTCAATGGTGGAAGGCCACATGGGATATGTGTGCCACTGCTACACACGTTGAACAGGTCCAACTGTGTCGAGAAACTTATGGTACGAGCTATTTTCTATTATATATGTTGTTCATAAACTCTTGCTTATACACAGTTTTACAGCTGTGATCTTCTTGAAACAGAAACTTCCCAGTTCTATTGTTCCTATACAGATGCCTGACCATGGTCGGGTCAGACTTGCACTTGGTCACAACATGATGTTTATGTCGACACCTACTCCACCCCCCTTGGAGGTGAAAATATACTTATTCATGTGTGGTCTCAAATAATGAAGGCCCGTCCATCTTGGAGAATAGGACAAAAGGTTATGCTCATGCTTCTCCATGGCTCTAAAGTGAATATCCTGTTTATTAACCACATTGCGAGATGAAGCCACTTTCAGAAGGTTGTGGATGCACGGGGTGGCGCCTGGGCCTTCTCCTGGGGCTTGGTGGCCTCACCCTTGGTTAACTATAGGAAAAGTAGCACTGTTCGAGGCATGATTTGTACGGTTGAACCTGTATAAGTACTCATACTGCTTTCAGCGATGCTTGTTAAATGCCCCTGCTGGTTTCAGTGAAGGTTGTTAAGTACTCCTGCTGCTTTTACAGTCTGTCGTGTTTCTTCAGTCTCTTCTTCTTCCAGCCACCAAAACAAACCAGCGTCGGTGAGGCCGCCTGCTTCCGCCTCCCACGGCTGGCTGCGCCTCAGCGCATGCATCACCGCCACACCGTCTCCTAAATCGTTAACGCCGGCGTCCGAGTCCTTGCCATCGTCCTCCACGGCTTTGGTGTGCTCGCTGTGGCGCTTCCCTCTCGCGTTGTCAACATGGTCAACAAACAAGAGGAATCGGGAGAGGATTGTACGTCTAGAGGATGACAGTAGGGACCCACCATGTCCATGGCCGTACGCAAGCAAGTTCCTCATTTTTTTATATTCTCCATTGTCAGCGTATAGAAAAAGAAAATGCTTCCTCCTAGTGGTTACCTGACATCTGGGCCCCACGACATTGTCAGCGTATATAGTCAATGGACAAGAGAACAGCAGAAGATCGGCTGTCACCTGGGACGTAGCTGCTCGAGCAGTATTTTTTTTGTTATTGTTGAGATGGAGTAGGGTTTCATCTGGGTTGTGGCCCGTCAAGCCCATGCTTATATTTTACATTCACCACATGACCAGCCTAGCTTTTTTTTCTTTGTGAAAAATGAGCCTAGTTTTTTTGAAGAATACCCAATCCAGGCCTACTTATTTTTCTATGCTTTGATGGGCTGCAACTCTTTCAAGATGGCTGCAAATCTTGAAAGTAATATGAAATGGCCTGTAAATATAAAAAAAATGACAAATTGGCAATTACTTTATAATTTTTGAATTTTTTTTTCACATTTTCATATTCCAATTTCATTGGGCTTTAACATAATTTAAATATATCTTCAAATTACTTTAAATCTGGCTCGACAATTCAGTATTAAAAATAGTTTGGACCCCACCAAAATATTCAAAATTTCATTCTACTTTTTAACACTGGCCCTGGCCAACAAGAAAACGGATTGCAATAAGTTGCATAAGAAGTTGCAATGAGCTGTAAATTATTTTAAAAAAATAGGGAATGGTCTGACTTGTGGGCATATTAAGTTGAAATGTATGCAAGATTTTTACTTATTATATATGCCAACAAACAATTCTAGCAGGCGTAACCGTTGGTTGTCACTCCAACGGCCGCCATGCTTCTTCAATCTCTGATCTTCTTGCTCCAGACGCCAAATCCAACATCGGCGGGACCGCCTGCTCCCGCCTCCCTTGGTTGGATGTGCTGCCGCGCAGGACTCACTGCCCCCTACTACTCCCAGCGCTGCCAGGCCATCCTTCTACTCAACCACATCCCTCCACTGATGTGGCTTCGCCGCCTCCGAGCCATTCTCTTCCCGGGTCTTGCCGTCATCATCGCGCTGGTGTTCTCGGCACGGCGTGGTCAACATTGTCAACAAATGACAACATCGGAAGAGGGATGTACATGGAGAGGATGACAGTTGGGACCCACATGGTCCATGGCTGCACGCAAACAAGTACCTCCTTATTACGCCAAAAAGAATGAATCCTCCCAACGACAGCTTGGACCCACCAGTTATATCTTGGCACGGAAGGAAGTGCCTCCTTATTAAGCGAAAAATAATGAGTGCTCCCCATGACATCTGGGGCCCACCAGATTTGGAGGCAGACTTGTGGCCCTACTAAGTTGACGCTTACGGAGGGCTATGTCAACTTACTCAACAAACGATTCTATCGCAAGTGACCGTTGGATTGTTAACATCCAATGGTCGTCCTGCTTCTTCAACCTTTGATTTTCTTGCTCCAGTCGTCCAAACCACCGCGTGCTCCTTCCTCCTGTGGTCGGCTATGCTGCCGCGGAGGCCTCACAGCCCCCTACTACACCCACCGCTGGCTAAGCCATCCCTCTACTCACTCACACCCCCTATTATTTTGCGGCGATGACAGCCTCACACCGCAGCCGAACCAGTCAACATTCGTACTACCATCCGCATGTTCCCTGGCTCCGCGTCATTCCCTGCCTCACCGTCGTCCACCGCCTGGTGCCGTCCGCGCGGCATGGTCAACGTGGTCAACAAATGACAGCCATCGGAAGAGGACTGTATGCGGTGAGGCTGACAGATGGACCCACCAGCTACATCTTCGCACGCAAGGAAATGCCTCCTTATTACACGCAAAAAAAATGAATCCTACCCCTTTCAGCTCGGACCCACCAGCTACATCTTCGCACGCAAGGAAGTGCCTCCTTATCCTCCTTGACAGCCGGGACCCACCGGTCGAAGCTACGTAGCGTTGTCATTCTGGTCGCAAATATGTACGTACATACTGGTCCATCGGTCTTAATTTCTGCCACGATGAACCGTGGCCCAGTAAGGAGCGATAACTGTTCAAGCAGTCCCGTCTATATCGTGTACACGTATGTACATACATACGGTCGGGGTCTCGAACGCCTACTCGCGCATGCAGACGACCAGGACTCATGCACATGGAGAGGCGGCAGAGGGCAGCAATGGCATCCTGTTCATCGGCAGCCAACCGGCTGGGTCGGAATGGAGAAACTGTGTCGTGTTCATCGGGAGGCAACGAAATGCGTCCTGTTCATCGGGAGCCAACTGTCTTGTACGGAACAGCCAAAACGAGGCCTGGCGTCCCGTAGAACAGAGGAAACGACCTTCTATTCGACCGCCTACGGTGGAAACAGGATCTTGTTCACTGGGAGGGGTCTGGCATACCGCAAAATGGAGGGAATAGACTTCTCGTCGACCTCCTACGGTTGAAACGGGGTCCTGTTGATCGGGGGGGTGTGGCGTACCGCAAAACAAAGGAAACAGACTTCTCTTTGACCTCCTACTGTCGGAGCGGGGGTCTTGTTGATCGGAAGGGATGTGGCGTACCGCAAAATGGAGAAAACGGACTTCTCTTCAACCTCCTATGGTCGAAACGGGGTTCCTATTCATCGGGAGGGGTGTGGCGTACCGCAAAACGGGACTCCACAGGCTACTTTTCATCCACCATCAACTGCCTCGCTCCAGCCTCCATGGGATACTATTCATCCACCGTCGATCTCCTGCAGCCTGCACCTACGACTGTTTTTCCACAACGTCTCCCTCCTGCCTCCACCAGCTACTATTCATCCACGGGGTCCTGTTCATCCAGCCTCCATCGGCTACTGTTCAACCAACCCTCCACAGGCCACTGTTCATCCAGCCCTCCACCAAATACTGTTCAACTAGCCCTCCATGGGGTCCTGTTCATCCACCCCCAACCGGCTCGATAGGGATACTGTTCATCCAGCGGCAACGGCCTCTACTACCACGGGGTCCTATTCATCTTACCCCCAATGGGAACTGTTCATCCAACCCCTGACAACGCTCACTGTTCATCAAGAGGCAGCAAGTTCGGCCGGCTTCAGTTAGTAGCAGTAGCGAAGGAATCGCTCGATGCGGTTCAGTTAACAGCCAAGGAACAATCGCTCGGGTTCACTAACGGGTAGCCAGTGCAATCGCTCGGGTTCAGTAGGCGAACGTCTTGCTCGGGTTCAGTTAGAGCCCAATGCCTCGCACCCACGCGCATACGTGCATGAGATAAACGTGCAATCCTTCTATGCATCACTCGGCCCCGACCACTCACCATAACTGGGAACTCCCCGATATCTTCCTCGCCCTCGTTTCTACCATGGATTTTTCTGTCATGGACGGCCCAAAGAATGTCATGCAGTTGCATCTCTGGCCCACCTAGGACGAAAAGCCCATTTTTGTCATGATTTTTTGTCATATAAGTAGGAGCCCACCACATCTATGATAATACTGGGTTTTGTCACAATTATCATCATAGAAGTGTCATAAGCATGACAGGAAAAAAATTCGTTCGGCCCAAAATGTCACGGATGTGTCTTTTTTTAGTGATATAAGAGATCAAAAGACTCAAATAACTTTCATGGACAAAAACATAGGTCTGATCATAAACTCAAAGTTCATCGGATCCCAACAAACACAATGCAAAAGGATTTACATCAAATAGATCTCCAAGAGACCATTGTATTGAGAATCAAATGAGAGAGAGGAAGCCATCTAGCTACTAACTACGGACCCGTAGGTATACAATGAACCAATGTTGGGGATATCGCTTATCAGGAACTTATCGGTCGACCCATGATAAGGGGTAAATTAGCCAGTTTATCGGCATATCGGTCGATTGATCGCCATATCGGCTGATTTATCGGACAAATTATCTTATCGGTCAAACGACGATAAGTGATAAATCGGCCGACTTATCGAAATATCGGAAGATATCTTGAACAGTGCAATGAGCTACTCACGCATCATCGGAGAGGCACCAATGAGGATGATGAACCCCCTCCGTGATGGTATCTAGATTGAATCTGGTGTTTCTGGAACCTGCGGCGGCCGAAATTGATTTTCGTTGACTCCCCTAGGGTTTCTGGAATATTGGGGTATTTATAGAGCAAAGAGGCGGTGCGGGAGGCCACCGACGTGGGCATAACCCCTCTGGTACTTCTTTGGCCTATCCGGTGTCTTCTGGTCCAGAAAAAATCACCAAAAAGTTTCGCTGCGTTTAGACTCCGTTTGGTATTGATTTCATGCGAAGTAAAAAAGCAAGCAAAAAACAGCAACTGGCCGTGGGCACTATGTCAATAGGTTAGTCCCAAAAAATGATATAAAGTTCTTATAAAATGATTTAAAACATTCAAGAATGATAATATAATAGCATGGAACAATAAAAAATTATAGATACGTTGGAGACGTATCAGTACCTCCTGGGCGTGAGCCCGCTGGGACCACGGTACCACCAGCACCGGGATGCACTGCGGATCTAGATGCCAACCGTGCGGGAGGTTCACATCTCGGTACGGCAGTGGCTGCCAGTACTTCCAGTGCCACCATGCCTGGTGCATCGGTATGTTTAGTCGGTCCCTCATGGGGCCTGCAGGTGCCGGCGGCGGCGGCGGAGGAGGCGCATGGGACAAGCCGGCGCCGGGGGTAAGCTTCCCCTTGCCCTTGCCGCTTAACAAGCCCATGGCACTAGGGCTTGCTTGTCGCCGATGAGGGAGTCATGGTGCTATATGTGAACAGCAGTGGAAGTGGATGAGGTCGCCCACCGCACACATGGATTAAAAAAGAAACGACTTCACGTAGCTTCCACTCACTGACGTGTGGTAGGTGGTAAATATGACCACGGGTGGTGGTTGGCCGACCGACATGTGGTGTCGTGGTGGACATCGAGGGTACGCGTGGCCTGTCCGTTTCGTGTTCACGCGGATGCAAACCAGGGCCAAATTTGGGCCTAAAATGCGTCGTCGCGGACATATAGCGGACGCGATTTGGCTTTGGGTCAGCGCGTTGCACCGGTGTTTTTCCCCTTAGACCCAAATGAGCATGCACAGACGAAATGTGTCGGCCACTTGGAGTTGCTCTAACCATTTCTCTATTTCCACTCCTATTAAAAGCCGAGTTGGTGATGATGGTGTGCCTGCCATCTTGCAATAACCGTCCGATCGATATCTGACTTACAGAAAGCAAACGATGGCAATTTTGCAAAAATATACCCGCACTTCTCTCCACATTTGCAGATAAGGTCTTCCCTCGTTCATCCTTATCTCCCGCAACCTCATTGTTGAGCAATTAAAAATGGAAGCCTCTGGAACAATCTGGCATGGTGGCCGCTGCCACCATCGTCCATCCCATGCCTCCCTCAGTCCGACTACCAATCACCACCACGCCTCACTCCTCTTCACCTTATCTCTCATCTTTCTCGATATATCATTAGTTTTACACATGAGATTACTCCCGCATGGGTCAATCAGAACAGGTAATTTTGTAAAAGAAAGTATCTTGATGTTCCGTGCAATGCACGGGCACAGATTTCTTGCTAGTTCTTTCTCAAAAATAGATCCTCTTGTTCTTCCTCTGGCCGCCTACCGGTATGGTGCCACCACCCATGGCTGGCAGCTCCATCAACATGTTGATATAGCAGTAATGTCATGCCTCCACGTCCTAAGTCTAGTCATAGTGGGAAATAACTTAGACTAGTAACATGCATATGTTACTAGTCTATGTTACTAGTACCTTCATAGTGGGGAGTAACATATATGTTGTATCATGCAAGACATCATTTATTAAAATGTAGACTCATTTTGCCTTAAGATGCATTACGTTACTGTAACATATTATGGCCAGTTCTTTTGGGCGATTCTCCTAGAATCTTGAGAATCGACACTCCACCCAGCTTCTCCCAGAATCTTGTATCTATATTTTTTGTCCAATCCTAGTTATTAAAAATTCTGGGAGAAGCAGGGTGAAGGGTCGATTCTCAAGATTATTGGAGAATTGGCCAAAAAAACTGGGCCTATGTTACTCTAAACACCTCTTTTCTCATTAAGTACATGCCACATAAACAAACTTTTCTTGAGGTGTGTTATGTTACTTGCTAAGTTACTCTATGACGAGCCTAATTAATCACAAATCGCATGCCACGGGCCGTGCCCCTTTTCGTTTCAATGGCATGCATGCATTGATGGGGCTTCACCGGCAGCAACTTGCATGTGGCCCCTAAGAAGCTTCCATGCATGCAGACCGTGTCCAGCTTGTCCTCCTTGTTTTCGCATTTTACCGAGTGCCGCCTAGAGTGGTTGGGAGCTCGACCGTCGACTGGATCGGTACTCGTGTGTCGTGTGATCGTCCTAGCCACTTGTTCCGTGCGCATATAGATAAAGCTAGCTTGCTGGCTCTAATGTGCGTGGATGTGTCAGTGACACGTACAATCGTTATGCCTGTGCATGGGGTTGTATGCGTTGATGATGAAGGGAGGAGTGCATCGGTGCATGCATGGCATGGGGGCGAGGCAACTTGAATCGGGATAGATCATGTGCATGACAACATGATCATGTGACGTGAGTGATGTCGATACTATTACCTTGCTTAACCCACGTAATGGAGAGAGTGATATCCGTCCGGCGATTGGTTGGACGTATAATTGTGGGTACAAAGGTGCATGTGCACTGTTAGGAAAATGGTTTTCATATTCGTTGCCGCAGATTTTCAGCAGAACAAAAACAGTTTTGCTGGAACTAAGAGCAACTCCAACGGGCCGATCCAAACGGACGGCGCTTTTGTCTGCTTTTTGTCCGTTTGGGTCGGCCCGACGGACACAAACATCCGGTGCTGTTTTTGGGTCGGCGCGAGCGCCTAATGCTGGCCCGACCCATTTTGTCGGCGCGTCAAAAAAAAGTTTAAAAGCTTTTTAAAAATAAATACATGCATTTAATTAAACATAAAGACGGCCACGAAGGCCGGCGAAAGTCCACATTACATTAATTAGCATAAAAATACTAAAAACTAGACGACGCACTGCCCTAGGCGTCCTCGTCGACGGCGGAGTCTGCCTCGGTGCCGGTGAGGTCGATCAGCAACGGCGCAGCCGTGCAGGGCCGGCCCAGGGGGAACGCCGTGTTCCAGTGCAATGTCGGGTTGCGCCGCCGCTGCCTGGGCCTGCTGCGCCTTCTCTTAGGCCTTGCGCTCGACCATCTCTAGGCGCTCGCCCTCCCGGCGCTCCTCGGCCAGCCGAACGCGGCGCCAGTGGTCAAGGTAGGCCGCCTCCTGCTTCGCCGTCGCCCCGAGCCAGATTGGCGGAGCACTGACCCACTCGCGCACTACTCCGATCCAGGAGTAGCGCTCGAGGTAGGCCGGTTCCTCCGGCTTGGCTTTGGGCGGGGACGACGGGGTCATCGGCGGCACGACGCAGTCGCCCGCCGCGGAGAGGGCCATGGCCTCCGCCATGGCAGCCTGGAAAGCCGCCTCATCCGCCTCCCTCCACCGCGCCTCCTCCTCGCTCTCCTTAATGGCTGCCTGGTAGGCGGCCTCGGCCTCTTGGACGACGAGCGGGGGCGGCTGCAGGCTGCGGTCGACGCCGCGTCGTCTCGCCTCCTCGTGCTCGAAGGCGAACCATCGAGCCCAGTTGGGCGAGTCGATGGCGTACTGCGGTTTGGCGCGCTGCTCCGGCGTCAGCAACGCCCGCCGGCGCTGCACCTCCTCCGCATGGGCCCTCGCCGACCGCGGCGCCGCTGGCACTGGGATCCTCTCCGGATCCAAATGCCAGTCATGCGGAAGCGTCGCGTCGGGGTATGGCAGAGGCACGCGGTGCTGCCAGTGCCACTCGGCCTGGTGCACCGGCACATTGATGTGTTGCCTCTGCCGGGAGCGCGCGGCGGCGCGGGTATGGCGACGAGGGCGGGGGGATGGCGGGCGGGGGCCTTGCCCTTGCGGCTGCTGCCAATGATAGAGGCGGGGTGTCCCGATCTTTCGATGAGATGATAACTAACGATTTGGTGGAGACGACTTTGACGATCCGACTACAAACGTGCACGACGTTGCGCCTTAGCAATCGCTAAACCAACTCCGAGAGGTTATTGACCACGCCGGAGCACAATCAACCTGACCACGAAGGTCTATTCCTGCAAGCAATCGAAGAACAAGCAAGAATATGATAAGAGCAATCTGAATATTGCGAGTATATATGAAGTATTGATAAAGGTGGGGATCCGTAAGCGGTCTTGGTCTGGTCGTTGGACACAAACGAAGTACACGAAGTTGCAATGGCTAACTTTTAACTAAACAAATCCCAAGGAAAAGCTACTAGATGGATCTACTTATATAGGAGCAAGGGGTGGCGGCCAAGGAGGTGGGAGGACGTCCCAAGGCAGCCTAAAACTAAATCTAGGTCGTACAAGGCCAATGGGCCCAAGTGGAGGTGATGTAACACCTTTGGACTTGTAGTTTGACTCGGATTCTGCTGCAGCATCAGATTGTTTCGTCCACAACTCAACGCTCCGGACGAATTTGAAGGTGATTCCAATTGGGTTGGAAAGTTCACGAAATCTAGTTTTAAACAAAAAAAGAATCACCCAATTCGGAGTCCGTATGAAAAACTTGTGTGCGTTTTGAGTCAGGTATGTCTGTGCAGTCCGAATCTGAATCCAGAACGTGAGAGACTTGGACTCTATCTTCTCTTGGGACAAAAGTGACGTGAGAGAACTTTTTGGACAGCAAATAAACATCTCTTTCTTCCTTATCTTCATATGTGGATTGTACAAATGTCCCATACACCTGCAATTAGACAAAACACAAAAGTGTGTGAAGTATTTTTGTTCTGGATAACATAAATAGATTATTGAATAGTTTGCACTAGAAATCACCTGACAAATATGCATATATGCAATATTTTTGGTCATATCCAAGGTAGTCATGTCCTCATCATCCTCCCCTTCTTGAAAATAAAGCCGTCCTCGGCGTTGCTTAATCTGAAATATGGCTAACAAAAGAGACAAGGTGTACATTTTGTATATGTATATGTCATCCATTTTTACTTCCCTTGATTTTTGCATATATGACACATGAATAGATGAGTAACTTGCATAGTTCATAAAATCTAAAGCTAAAAAATTAGCACAAGAAGTAGAAGGCATGAAAATATTGCAACTCAGTTTGCACATATAAGAAGCTCTTATTCATTTCAAAAGATTGACAATGTTCATCATTAAACCATCCCAACATTGGTGAATAAACCTTACTTGCATCAAATTTACATGCTACAACATGCTTAAATAAGCAAACATGCAATAAGTCATTCAACACAGAATCATCACCAAGATTAGAGGTCATATCAAAATGATTAAACATTGGTTCTTTTGCATCAATAGTTAATTCAATGGGTGCACTCAAAATTGTTGGTATTTCAGTTGTTTGATCACATGGCAAAGTCAAATTATCAACGTAGTCCTCTAAAATAGGTGGTGTGATCAAAGTAGTGGGTAGCTCATCAGATGGTGCATTCAAATTGACAAGGCATTCATCATTCTCATGTAGAGATGGAAGATCAGTACCTTTGTCATTACCTCTTATGATCAACTCAGATGATGTAGCCACTCTCGGGGGCGATGTGTCACATGGTGGAGGTGATGTAGTCCTGATAACAACGGATGTGGTTGTCATAGTATGCCTATTAGTTGAAGGAACAATCATATCAACTCTTGGAATGTGCACCGTGCGCTTGTTCTCCTCGTGGCCAACACGTCGTTTTATTTCTTGTTCAGCTTTGCAAGCAAGATGAAACAAATGGTCCATAGGATAACACTCTTCATGAATTAGTATCTCTTGAATATCACGGTTTAATCCTCCCCAAAATCTATCCATAAAATCATCTTCACTTTCTTCTAAAGAGGAATGCAACAAGGTAGTTTGTAAATCATCATAATATTTTGTTACAGTTTCACTACCTTGTTTTAAGTGTTGCAACTTCTTAATCATGTCACGAGTATAATAAGCAGGGACGAAAGTATGTCGCATGGCAAGTTTCAAATCATCTCAAGTAGTAGGTATATAATCAGGGTGTAACCGACAATATTCACTCCACCAAACCAAAGCATAACCAGTGAAAGAACCAACCGCAACCTTAACCTTTTTATGTTCATTGAAATTATGGGAAGCAAATATATTTTTTATGTCGAACTCCCATTCAATATATAAAGAAGGTTTAAAACGGCCATTAAATGGTGGTATAGATACATTAACCTGATCATGTGCATTTGGATGTTTGTGCACCTCTCGTGACGGTTGTGGTATTTGAAAAGGTGGTGGCACGTCTCCCGCGATCGACAAAGCCCATGAATTGACTCTGGATCCTGTCATGATTAGTAGAACAAGAAACAAAACCCAAAAATAATGTTCCTATAACTACTAGGATGTGGTGGTAAAACGCTCACAGTAAAGCAAATACCAATGTCTTACAAGTTCTTACCATGCAGCAGGCGGTGATCGGCAACCAGCGGTGTCAAGTAACTCCAAATATTGAGTAAAGCGATTGCCAGGGGAGCGTACGTATACACGGTGTAGAAATATGTGGAGCTGGGTTGGCTATATATGGTAGCAAAAGATTAGCAATAATCAATTCAAAGATGCAATGTTGAATAAACGCTCAACGACGATACTGTGCTGGTCCTAGGCTAGACCGGACTAGAGACGCGAGCCTAGAACACTAATGAGGTCACGGCGTAGCACAACTAGCATCAATGAAGGATACTAAGTAGCTCTTGACAGCAAGATATAAGTAAAGATCACAACGGCAGTGAAGATAATGATGAAAAACAACTGCCAAGCAGGATATACAACAACTCTCTCTCCAACTTTCCTCTTGAAAAGTTTGAGACAATTTTCTGATAAATTCTTTCAAAGAATGCTACTAACTCAAGCTTTCCAATGCAAAAAGAATCACTCAATTCCGAGTTGATATGAGGAGTCAAAGAATTCTAAAACTGGCCTGAAAAATTGGAACAAGTTGTGTTCACGAACTTCGGAGGGCAAGAAGACCTATTTAGAAGTCGATTTTGAGGTGTCAAATATTGAACTAGCTTCTGCAACTATTTAGATGCGTCTCGTCGCTATCTTCAATTTGAGTACTCACGGAGCCAAAACTGACTTCGTATGAGGAAGATACACCTGTTTTACTGAACAGTGCGCAAAACAGATTCCAATCCGAATTCAGGTACGAGATTGATTCTAGATAGATCCAATTTTTTTTCTTCTCTCTTTTTTTTCACGCCTTTTTTTCTTTTTCTTCTCCCTATTTTTCTTTTTTTTTCCTTTTTCTCTCTTTTTTTATCTTCTTTTTCTCCCTCTTTCCAAGACAAACTAGATAAGATGCAGATTCGATCAGGCGAAGATGTGAATGACCTCAACTATGATTATGACAATAAACAGTGCGTAACACATGGTGAAAATTGGTGGATGGGATGGTGGACAGCGGATGGGATAATGATGCAGCGGCTGCGTGACTAATGTGAACAGAACTCGAAACTCTAAAGGAACTAGACACTAAGACCAGCAACTCGACACGACGATGCAACCGATAATTCAACTATGCAAGCAATGAAAAGAAAATTGCAAAGGCTCAGACTGGCTTGGACCAAGGATGAATAGATCTAACTCTTTTTTGTGGCTTTTTCTTGGACAATAGGTAAGAAAATAAATCTAATCTAGGAAAACTGGAAATTCTCACCGAGCAACCTGAAAACTGATACCACTTGATAGAGGCGGGGTGTCCCGATCTTTCGATGAGATGATAACTAACGATTTGGTGGAGACGATTTTGACGATCCGAATACAAACGTGCACGACGTTGCGCCTTAGCAATCGCTAAACCAACTCCGAGAGGTTATTAACCACGCCGGAGCACAATCAACCTGACCACGAAGGTCTATTCCTGCAAGCAATCGAAGAACAAGCAAGAATATGATAAAAGCAATCTGAATATTGCGAGTATATATGAAGTATTGATAAAAGTGGGGATCCGTAAGCGGTCTTGGTCTGGTCGTTGGACACAAACGAAGTACACGAAGTTGCAATGGCTAACTTTTAACTAAACAAATCCCAAGGAAAAGCTACTAGATGGATCTACTTATATAGGAGCAAGGGGTGGCGGCCAAGGAGGTGGGAGGACGTCCCAAGGCAGCCTAAAACTAAATCTAGGTCGTACAAGGCCAATGGGCCCAAGTGGAGGTGATGTAACACCTTTGGACTTGTAGTTTGACTCGGATTCTGCTGCAGCATCAGATTATTTCGTCCACAACTCAACGCTCCGGACGAATTTGTAGGTGATTCCAATTGGGTTGGAAAGTGCACGAAATCTAGTTTCCAACAAAAAAAGAATCACCCAATTCGGAGTCCGTATGAAAAACTTGTGTGCGTTTTGAGTCAGGTATGTCTGTGCAGTCCGAATCTGAATCCAGAACGTGAGAGACTTGGACTCTATCTTCTCTTGGGACAAAAGTGACGTGAGAGAACTTTTTGGACAGCAAATAAACATCTCTTTCTTCCTTATCTTCATATGTGGATTGTACAAATGTCCCATACACCTGCAATTAGACAAAACACAAAAGTGTGTGAAGTATTTTTGTTCTGGATAACATAAATAGATTATTGAATAGTTTGCACTAGAAATCACCTGACAAATATGCATATATGCAATATTTTTGGTCATATCCAAGGTAGTCATGTCCTCATCAGCCAATGCCGGAAAAGAAGCCCATTCGGCGGTGGCTAGGGTTGTCGCCGGCGTGGGGGCAGGGGTGGCCAGATGGGGACGGGGGCGAGTGGCAGTGGATGAGGACGGCCCCGCCGCACGCCCGGCTTAAAAAAGGACGACCTCCGTCGCTGACGCGTGGGCCCAAGGTGGGCGGTCGTCATAAATAATGTTGACCGTCGTAGTTGGACGGCTGCCAGGTGGGGTCGTGGCGGACGGCGAGGAGGCGCGCGAGGCGTCCGCTTTGCGTCCACGCCGACGCATTCCAGGCGCAAATTTGGGCTGCAAATGCGTCGGCGCGAACGCGACGCGGACGTGTTTTGGGTTTGGGTCGGCGCGTTGGGCCGCCACTTTTGTCCGCGCCGACCCAAACGGACGCGGGCGGACGAAATGGGTCGCCCCATTGGAGTTTCTCTAAGATGCCTTTGCAATTTCAGCCAGTCAATTTCGTTTGGGAAGATGGTGGAGGTGCAACGGAGCACAGGGGCCGTAGCCGGCAAGGCCTCAGCCAGGAATGAATCGTAACCGGTGGCAGCCGGTAGAAGAAGTTAACGGTTCGGGGTGGGGATGCAGGGTTCGCCGGTGGAATTTGGGTGGTTTGCCGGTTTAAGAGGATGGCCGGGGGTGAGAGCAAGCTCCGACGGTGGGGGAAGCGAGGTGGGTTAAGGGAAGGATGGGGCAGCGAGGTGGTCATAGAGCACCGCGGGAGGCGAAGGCAGGTGATTCGACTGATGATTGCTGACGCTTTAGGAAAACAAGATGAACATGAAGATCGGGAGGTGGAAGAAGGCCATTTGGCCATTGGATACACATACTACGGTTCGGAAAAACGAGTGATCCAAAGAATTTTTCATTCACGTGATCCCTAGCCGTTCCAGAAAAACCGACTGATATTCTTTTTGTGGCCTATGACTCATACTTTTTAGTTTAATTTGGATCAAAATTGGACACGAAGTTCTAGGTGGACTTATATACCCTGAGAAGAAGTACAAGTACCCAATCGTGAGACTTTAATTACTGTATATATCTTCGTAAAGCTGAGAATTAGGCAAATTCCTGGCTCCATCATGGATAATGGATTAATTGGCTTACCAGCAGCTAGCTGCAACAACGTAAGTATTTGCATGAGATTAGTTTGGCGGCTGTCATGCTCTCCCACGTGCCGCCACCCACCAACCATGGATCGCCACTAGTATAAAACCACCCATTAGACCCGGTTCGTAAGGGCCTTTAGTCCCGGTTCATGAACCGGGATTAATGGGTCGTTACTAATGCCTCCACCCATTAGTCCCGGTTCAAACACGAACCGGGACCAATGTGCCTCCACGTGGCCCTGTGCGCCGAGCCCAGTCAGGGGGCCTTTGGTCCCGGTTGGTGGCTCCAACCGGGACCAAAAGTCAATTTTTTTACAAAAATGGCTGCTTTAGGGGTTTTGGGGGTTATTTTTAGGTTGTTATTATAGCTAGCTAATAGAGGAAGTGTCCTCTCTTATCTTCGTCCTTGGTTTATCAACGCTGCTGCTATGTTCATTGCACCCGCGGATATAACATGCTCATGCATGCTTTGCATCATACATCATCATATATATATAATAACAAGTCCTACTAATCATGCATCATCATACAACTTCTACTCGTTATTAATAATAAGTCATACGATCATCATCCTCATAGTCATCGAACCCAACCCTACATAATTGTTCTTAGCACATGACCATCAGTATCAGGTAGGACCTAAACACCCTTAAGGTAAAATAGTATAAAACAATATAGACCCTGACTCTCCATTATGAAGAATGGCGATCATCCTGTCTCCAATTCTTTCCCTTCGCTGCTTATTGCTTCCAAGAAGCTCCTTACGACTGTCCATACATTTTTTCCATTCTTTGATTGTTATGTCTCCACTTCTTTTATAAACCCGGTATGGACAGTTGAGATTCGTAGGACGACCTGGTCGTATGTTCAAAACATGAAGGCTACCATGCGTATACATCAGATGAGGCACACAATCATCCGGGATTATCTGTTGAAAAACATAGTAATAACTTCGTAGTTAGCAATGATGTACTAGTTTTAGAAGTGTGCAAAAAGATGCACGGATATTGTAATAGTAAAAAATAATCTTACTAGGGTATCTCCATGGTAGTTACCGTAGTTCAACACGTGCACTAGTGGCACGTATTGACCATAATGTTGAGGAGTTTGATTGTAGATATTGTAATTCTTAAGATCAGTACAAAATCCGACCAGATGATTTTTCTCCTGATAAGTTAATTCGGAGCCTTCGATGTAGTACGTTCTGTCTACCATCTTCCGCACATTCTTTGAAGAATGAAAATAAGCTGTCAATGGAGATAAGTTGTCAACTATATATTTTGAAATAAACAATATAAATTACTTAATAACTATGTTTATCTCACATGAGGGAAGAACTGGAGGTGTATCCACAAGGACCCAAATCGAAGGTGTCTCTTGCTCGATTGTAGGATCACCAAGATCCATGGTGACCAGCATACACTCATCAAGACCATACATCTTGCAAAATGCATCCCAATTTTTGCAACCAAAATGGGTTTCACTCTGAGCATTGTACAGCTTTACTTGAAAATCCACACCATGATGGGTACTTAGGATAATTTTTTTGGTTTCGAAACTTTCATGGTCTTCAAAACCCATCCTCTCCAAGACATAGCGTCTTGCAAAGCATGGGATAAGCTAGTCAAATTGGAATAGATGAAAAATACACGTTAAAATAGTTGAAGTCGTGCTTAATTACGAAAAATACTATTGTCGTCGTTGTGTACCATATGAACATCGCAGGTCTCCTCGAGCTTAATGCTGAAGCGCCGATGTTCGTCTAGCTCAATGAACCTGTCGCAGATACCTCGGTCGTCGTGGCACCAGTCGCACTCCTCCGGGCGGTTTTCGTCGTCCAATGAGTACGACATTTCCGTCCTACGTTCATAATTCAAATATTAAACTAGATCATTATTATTAATCACGGGTTGACTATCGATGATCGATGTACGTACGTAGCTCCTCTTTCATTCCCGAATGCATTATTATACCAAATTGTCTAGCACACCGGAATGAAGGAGAACTTATCCAATATGAGCATTCAATAAGCAAAACCAAATCATAAAATAAGCAAAACCAAATCATAAAATAAAGTATAGTATTCAAATTAGCATGCATTCAATAATTATAAGCAAAAGTACATCATCTCTTGTTGTCCGTACATCGTCTAATATTATCACTAATACAACTAGAACCGTAGTGCCCGATGGGTATCGACGCGGCGGTGGACACCCAAAGATAAGGAACTATCACAGGATCATAGCTCCAGTGAGATCCCTGAAGAACCTGCCAGGTATTGTCGAACCTCCCCTCCAATGCAACCATGTAGCGACGGACGTGCTCGTCCTCCTCGCTGACACGGTGACGTACGACCTCCGCGGTGTCCGGATGCCTCACCACCGTCACTGGCCCACGTGACCGCCACCAAACAAGGATCGGGTCAACAACGGGCTGCCTCTTCACCAACCTACGTCCCCCGGAAGGTAGCACCTCCCAATACCAACCCGGCGGAGCCCAGTCCCGAACATGGCCCTGATCAAGTAGGCCTCCACCACCGAGTCGACGACGACGAGGATGCGGGATAGGCATCGCCGACGTCGACGCGGGAACTACTTCTATATATAGTTAAATAAAAGTAGTTTTATTAATTAAATCAACTATCTAGTTCAACTACTAAGCACTTACTATAAATAAATAAGTAGTACTTACTAAAAACAAACTACTTCTATATATAGTAAAATAACTTAGTTTATTAAATCAACTAGCTAGTTCAACTATATATAAACTACTTCTTATTTTTTCCTTTTTCTAAATACTATGAACAAAAAAATCATTAAAATTCTATGAACAAAATTAATTACACAATCTAAATATCACCAAAAAAAATCTATTAACAATAATATCACCAAACATGCATATTCAATAATAATATCACCAAAAAATCTATTAGCAGAAAAAAAATCTAACATAATATGAACAAATTAATTACTACACATATCTAATCTAACAAAAAAAATCTAATTAGTCTAACAAAAAAATCC
>NC_041385.1:179651982-179652489 GCF_002162155.2 Triticum dicoccoides | reverse complement strand
CTTTTTTTCCTTTTTCTAAATACTATCAACAAAAAAATCATTAAAATTCTATGAACAAAATTAATTACACAATCTAAATATCACCACAAAAAATCTATTAACAATAATATCACCAAACATGCATATTCAATAATAATATCACCAAAAAAATCTATTAACAGAAAAAAATCTAACATAATATGAACAAATTAATTACTACACATATCTAATCTAACAAAAAAATCTAATTAATCTAACAAAAAAATCTAACATAATATGAACAAACTAATTACTACACATGTAATCTAACAAAAAAAATCTAATCTAACAAAAAAATCTATGAACTACATATCTAAATTACTACACATCTAACCTAACAAAAAAATCTATGAACTACAAAAAGAATCTAAAAAAATCTAACAAAAATAAAAAAACGATCACATCGGCGTCGAGGCGGCGCGGGGCAGGGGCGACGACGGGCTCGGGGCGGCGCGGGGCAGGGGCGACGAGCACAGCGGGCTCGGGGCG
>NC_041385.1:179629848-179651580 GCF_002162155.2 Triticum dicoccoides | reverse complement strand
GGGCGACGACGGCGGGCTCAGGGCGGCGACGGGGACGGCAGGCTCGGGGCGGCGCGGGGCAGGGCTCGGCGGCGACGGCGACGAGGAGCAGAAGCGTCGGGGCGAGAAAGAGATGGGTTTTTGCGAAAACTGCTAAGTCCAGTATATATAGCAAATGCATTGGTCCCGGTTGGTGGCTCCAACCGGGACTAATGCCCCCTTTAGTCCCGGTTTGTGCCACCAACCGGGACCAAAGGCCTCTTTTTAGCAGCCCAAAGGGCGGGAAACGAAGACCTTTGGTCCTGGTTGGTGGCTCCAACCGGGACTAAAGATGAGCATTCGTCCCGGTTGGTCCAACCAACCGGCATTGGTACCGGTTGGTGCCATGAACCGGTACCAATGGACCCGTGTAACTACTTTTTTATTTTCTGCAGCTATTTTTTTGTTGATTCTTCCTACAGCTGTTTTTTTAGTCCCACTTATGGAGTCATGTACCTAGGGTAGGGTCATAGACCTGATCTAAGTATCCTGCCCAAGGACACCCTTAGAAGAGATCACCTTCCAGTCGACCTACGAGGAAACCACTCGACTGACTTGAAGGACTCGACCACGAAGACTCACTCGACCACCAGAAGGTTAAGAAGCACTCTGCACTGCAACAGTCTGTAATTAAGTAGACTTTATGATAGTTAAGACACTTTATGTGGGGCGTTACCAGTAACGCCCCGGACTTAATGTACCTTAAACCCTTCATTACGTGGGCTGGCAGGGGTCCAGGCGCACTCTATATAAGCCACCCCCTCCACAGGCAGAAGGGTTCGCACTGCTGTAACTCATATACACATAATCCACTCGACCGCCTCCGGGCTCCGAGACGTAGGGCTTTTACTTCCTCCGAGAAGGGCCTGAACTCGTACATCTTTTGTGTTTTACAACCTCTCCATAGCTAGGACCTTGCCTCTCCTTACCTATCCCCCACTCTACTGTCAGACTTAGAACCATGACAGTTGGCGCCCACCTTGGGGCCGGTGTTTTAGCGATTTTGTGGAGAAGTTGCGTTTCTTCCGAGTACTTTCATCATGGTGACTGCTGGAGTTTTGGTCGAGGGTCACGAGATCCGTCTCGGTGCTCTCACCTTCATCGCCGACGACTCCGCTTGGCTCCAGGAGGCTCCACTCGACGTTGATGCGCTCCCCGTCCGCGGTGCGACGCATTTTCGCGCATGTGTCCGCGGCGTTCTGCTGCGACAACCGTCGACCCCGTATCGGTCGACTCCCCTATCGACCACTCTCCCGGTCTCCCACCAGCGCAAGCGCTCTGGTCGGTCCAGGCTTCAGCGGTGGGTGAGACACGCGGTGGCTTGCCAGACGGCCACCACCCAAGTTGCGGCAATCGAGCCCGGCGAATCTCTCTACGGCCTGTTCGATATGTCGACTGGCTCCGTAGAGACTGCATCCGAATGCGATAGCAGTGATCCGGCGGCAGAAATCCTGATGGTCAACGGACCTTGCAGTCCCCCTGGCTTCGCCCATGAGGGCGGGGCAGGCGGCGGAGACGACCCCGCACGAGACCACGAAGAGTACCAGCCCGAGCCACTCGACTCTCTACAAAGAGAAGAACTTCGCCGCAGGAACATGGATGCCCTGCATACTCCCATCGCAGGAGAAACTCCCGAGGCTCGCGCCTTGGAGGAGGCACGTTTGGCCAATTTGGCCGAACGCGCTCGTCTGGAGAATCTTCAGCGAGCACTCGACGAGCGCGCGCGGCAACGAGTTCCGGACACCAATCGACGTCAACTCTTCCCGTCGACTCAGGTATATCGAACCCCAATCCAGAATTTAGCAGCTGCGACCCGTATAGCAGAGTCCATCCAGCCCTCTCAGTCGGAAGCTGGCAGAGGCTTGATGCAGATCAGGGATTTGCTCCGGGCAGCAGGGGACTAGAATTCAGCCGTGTCGCAGTCGCGCAACAGAATTCACAGTCGATCCATCGCTGTGAATACGGTTCAGTCGGCTCACAGTCCCAGATCGCCTCCGCGGCGTGAAGGGCGCGAGAATCGGCGAGACCAGTATGGAGACCGACACGACCGGGATGATAGGCGTCGAGTGCCCTCTTCCCCTCCGAGGGGTGGGTCTTACGCTCCTCGGCAGCAAGATGACAGGCGTCAGCTCAGTGTGGGGCGAAGAGCTCCAGTCGACCCTAGGGAACCAGGCTTCGACGCGCGATCTATTATCGTGCAAGGCTTGGTCGACCGGAACAGAGCCCATCGGGGTGGGCCCGACAGAGATGCGCCCACAAGCAGTCGAGTGCATGTTTCTGGTCCAGAATGTTTCAGCAGGGCTATCAGAGCCGCAGTGATCCCCCCCAATTTCAGGTTGGCAACATGAGTCAGCAAGTTCACCGGTGAGTCTAAGCCTGAAACTTGGCTTGAGGACTACCAAGTGGCCGTTCAGATTGGTGGTGGGAATGACGAGGTGGCCATGAAGCATTTGCCCCTCATGTTGGAAGGTTCTGCCAGAGCGTGGTTGAATCAGTTACCTCCTAGCAGCATTTACACTTGGGAAGATCTGTCCCGAGTGTTTGTCAGAACGTTTGAAGGAACTTGCAAGCGACCGACTGGATTGACGGAGCTGCAAGTCTGTGTGCAGAAGACCAATGAGACTCTCAGGGAGTATATTCAGAGATGGATCACTTTGCACCATACTGTGGAGAATGTATCTGATCATCAGGCAGTCTGCGCCTTCAAGGATGGCGTCAAGAACAGAGAATTGAGTTTGAAATTTGGTCGAACCGGAGACATGACCCTGAGTCGGATGATGGAGATTGCTACCAAGTACGCCAATGGCGAAGAAGAAGACCGACTCCGAAGCGGCAAGTACAAGCCGAGTCAGTCAGAGAAGGGAAACACCAGTCGGAAACAGAAGCGGAAGGCTGAACCAGCAACTCCTGGAGAGGCTCTGGCCGTGACTCAGGGAAAGTTCAAAGGGAAACCTAAAGGATCCTGGAACCCTAAGAAGGTAAAGGATAAAGAAGGGAACGACGTGATGGATATGCCGTGTCACATCCACACGAAGAAAGATGAAGAGGGCAATATCATTTACCCAAAGCATACCACTCGCCAATGTCGACTCCTGATCCAGCAGTTTCAAGGAAAACAGTCTAAAGACAAGGAAAAGGAGTCGGACAAGGCCGAAGACAAGGAGGACAGTGAGGAAGGATATCCGCATGTCAACTCCACTCTGATGATCTTCGCAGATGTGGAAAGCAAGAGCCGACTGAAGGTCATTAATCGTGAGGTGAACATGGTTGCCCTAGCAAAACCAAGTTATCTGAGATGGTCCCAAACACCCATCACATTCGACCAATCTGATCACCCGACTCATATTGCCACCCCTGGGAGGCAAGCTTTGGTGGTCGATCCAGTTGTCGAAGGCACTCGACTGACAAAAGTGCTGATGGACGGGGGTAGTGGGCTGAACATGTTGTATGCAGACACACTGAAGGGAATGGGCATTCCGATGTCCCGACTGAGCACCAGTAACATGAGCTTTCATGGAGTTATACCCGGAAAGAAAGCCGAGTCACTCGGCCAAATAGCTCTGGACGTGGTGTTTGGTGATTCAAAACATTTTCGCAAAGAGAAGTTGACGTTTGAGGTCGTGGATTTTTAGAGTGCGTACCACGCCATTTTGGGGAGGCCAGCTTACGCACGGTTCATGGCTCGACCATGTTACGTGTACCTCAAACTGAAGATGCCCGGCCCCAAAGGAGTGATCACTGTCACCGGTGATCGGAAAAAGGCAGAAGAGTGCTTTCAGAAGGGCTCGAAGATTGCCGATTCGCAGGTGACAGCGGTCGAGTTTGAAGAATATAAACAAAGCGCAGATCCGAGTGATTTGCTGCGATCCAAGAAGCCCGCCACAGAATCTGCATTTCAGTCGTCCGGTGAGACGAAGCCTGTCCACATTCACCCGACCGATCCCAATGCAGCCCCGACCCACATCTCCACAACACTCAACCCGAAATAGGAAGAAGCGCTCATCCAGTTCCTCCGTGAGAACTGGGACATTTTTGCATGGAAGCCAGCTGACATGCCAGGTGTTCCCAGGGGACTGGCTGAGCATCGCCTTAGAGTCGACTCATCAGCAAAACCAGTTAAAGAACATCTTCGGCGGTCCGCCGTCCAGAAGAGAAAGGCTATTGGTGAGGAAGTGGCTCGACTGTTGGCGGCAGGATTTATCCGAGAGATATACCACTCCGAGTGGATTGCTAATGTCGTCATGGTTCCTAAGAAGGACAAATCGCTACGAATGTGCATTGATTTCAAGCACATCAATCGGGCCTGCCCGAAAGATCATTTTCCTCTCCCTCGCATTGATCAAATTGTTGACTCGACCGCGGGGTGCGAGAGATTGTCTTTTCGAGACGCCTATTCCGGGTACCATCAGATCCGTCTGTATGGACCCGGTGAGATAAAAACAGCTTTCATCACTCCATTCGGGTGCTTCTGCTATATCACCATGCCATTCGGCCTCAAGAATGCCGGAGCCACATTTATGCGAATGATTCAGAAGTGTCTGCTCACTCAAATCAGTCGGAATGTGGAAGCGTATATGGATAGATATCATCGCCAAGTCACGAAAAGGTTCTGACCTGCTCACTGACCTCACCGAAACATTTGCCAACCTCAGAAGGTATGATATCAAGCTCAATCCATCAAAGTGCACATTCGGAGTTCCTGGTGGCAAGTTACTCGGTTTTCTCGTTTCCGAGCGAGGGATCGATGCTAATCCAGAGAAGATCGGCACTATTCGCCGAATGAAACGCCCTGTGCGAGTGCACGATGTCCAGAAGCTTACTGGATGCTTGGCCGCATTAAGTCGATTCATCTCACGACTCGGTGAAAAGGCATTGCCTCTTTACCGACTGATGAAGAAGGCAGACAAGTTCGAGTGGACTCCAGAAGCTGATGCAGCATTTGCCAAGCTAAAAGCTCTGCTCTCCACCCAGCCGGTGCTTGCTGCTCCAATCAGCGAAGAGCCTCTGTTGCTTTATATCGCAGCCACAGGACAAGTCATCAGTACAGTGCTTACGGTCGAGCGGGAAGAAGAAGGAAAAGCCTTCAAAGTTCAGCGCCCAGTGTATTATTTGTATGAAGTCTTGACTCCATCCAAGCAGAGATATCCTCATTATCAGAAGCTTGTGTATGGAATATACATGACCACGAAGAAGGTTGCTCATTATTTCTCTGATCATTCCATCACAGTCATCAGCGACGCTCCACTATCAGAGATTTTGCACAACAGAGATGCAACTGGTCGAGTGGCGAAATGGGCGATTGAACTTCTTCCCCTTGATATCAAGTTTGAGGTAAAGAAAGCCATTAAGTCCCAGGCAATAGCAGATTTCCTCGCCGAGTGGATTGAACAGCAGCAGCCGACTGAAGTTCACTCGGAGCATTGGACCATGTTCTTTGATGGCTCTAAGATGTTGAATGGTTCCGGTGCTGGGGTTGTCCTGGTTTCCCCCAGAGGAGATAAGCTCAGATATGTGCTCCAGATTCACTTTGATTCCTCCAACAATGAGGCAGAGTATGAGGCCCTCTTATACGGATTGCGCATGGCCATTTCACTCGGCGTCCGTCTGTCACAGCCCCAGATCAGCCCTTGATTGTTTTCGCTTTAGCATCCATGCATCATGTCTAAATTTAAATGAAATTTGAATTGAGGAATTTTCAAAGCCTCAGAAACCTTCTAAAAATGATCAACATTAAAATCTTCTCAAAGAAGTCCAAGAAAATGTTCCTCTTAGTCTCTGAAAATATTGCAAAGAGGAAAAACTCAAAACAATATTTTTGGTATCTTAGAGTTAATTATTTTGGGCCTTTGAATTAAATAAATAACTATTTGAATTGGATATATATTTCTTAATTAATTAATATATGTCCAATAATTCTGATCTTTGATGAATGGCTTTGGAATAATCCTACTAGTCCCTACCATAATTATCAGAAGCAATAAAAATGGTTTAGTGTCTAAAACTAAATCAAAACAAACTACAGAAAATAGAAAACAGAATTAAATAGAAATAAAAGAGGGAGAGAGAAGGACTTACCTGACGCTTACCTGAGGCCCACCCACCTGGCGGCCCAACACTGTTGGCCCAGCCCATCTCTCCTCCCCTGTCGTCTTCCTCCCTGCCAGGAGGACGGGCACGCGCCCGGCGCGCGCGCCACGCGCCCCGGCCGCCTCCTCCCTGCCTGGCTGCCTCCTCCTCCCCCTGGACGTCTCCCGCAACGCCACGGAGACGCCCTCGACCCTCTCTCACTCTCCCGTGTCTCTCCCTCCGTCCCTATCCCCCTCTGCTCCCTCTCCCTCCTGCGACCAAACGGAGCCCGTCGCCGCCGACCAGTGCTCGCGCGGCCGCAGCCATCCCGAAGCCTTTCCGACATGCCCTCGAGCTCCGCCGGTCCTCCCTCGTCCTCCTCGTCGTCTCACGCGACCAGAAGAGCCCCGGAACGCCGCCCCCGATGTTTTCCCCCTCCTCGGCCGCCGGAGATCTGCCTCGCCGTCCCGCTCGCTCCGATGCTTCCCCGGCCCCGTCGTCTGCACCGGCCAACTCCCTGTGAGCTCCTCTTCCTTCTCCCCCTTTCCGTTCTCTCGTTTGCACGCCGTAGTTGCCGCCTTGCCAACGACCGAAACCCGCCGCCGCCCGCGCTCGTCGCCGGCGAAGCCTCGGTGACCTTTTGGTCCCGTGTGTGCGCCCGTTGCGCTCGCAACGTTCCGTAGAGCAGAACTAGCGTGACAGCCGGCTCGTTTGCAAGCCGCAGCGCCAACCCCGCACCCACCCGTAGCTCCGGCCGCCGCCACGAGCTCGACTCCGGCGAGCATGATCAACCCCAGCCCCTCCCATTTGGCTCTCTGGATGCGCAAGAGCGAGGGCTATGCCCTGGTTCCCCCAGCGCGCGAATCCGATGCCCCTAGCGCAAGTCCGGCGGGCCCCCGCCGTGCTCTGTGGTCGTCGCCGGCTAATCTCCGGCCAGCTGACGTGGCTGGCTTAATTAGCCACTAACCACCGCATCGTGTCACAGACAGCTGGGCCCCACCGCTTAACTAACCGGCTAACTAAAATAGATTAGGTTTAATCTAATTGCAGTGGCCCCACGCGTCAGTTTTGACCGCGCTGACGTGGCCGTTGACTGGGCCCACACATCAGCGGCACTAACCAGCCCCCAGTCACTGACCAGTGGACCCCACTGGTCAGGTTTGACCTGGACCGCACCCCGTTGACTCGCTTACGTCATGCTGACGTAGTGCTGACGCAGTAATGCATTTTCTGGAATTATTTTAATTCTAAATATTCAGGAAATTCCAGAAAATTGTATAAACTTCTAAAATTCATAGAAATTCAACCGTAACTCCAAATTAAATAATTTATATATGAAAAATTATCAGAAAAATCCAATCTATCCATCTGTACTATTTTCATGCATGTTTGAACAATGTTTGTCCTCTGTTTTGGACAATACAAATAAATGGCAATTAAACTCTCACATATGGAGTTTGAATTTGAATCTTGTATTCAAACCAACTTCATTTAACTTTGTTGCTAGCTGCATTAGCCCAAAACACATTCATATTGCCATGTCATAGCATGCATCATATTGTGCATTGCATTGATCGTGTTTCTTCTGTGTTTGCCGGTGTTGTTCTCCCTCGGTAGACGTTGTACCGACGATGTGATCGTTGACACTGATGAAGACTCAATGTTATCTTCAGAAGTGCCAGGCAAGCAAAACCCCCTTGTTCATTCCGATACAATCCTACTCTCTCGCTCCTGCTCTCTTTTACTGCATTAGGACAACAACGATTCAACTGTTACTTGCTGCGGTAGCTGAACCCCTTTATCCTTTGCATGACCTGTCATTCCACAGTAAATAGATGAAACCCACTAGCATGAGTAGGAGTTGTTTGAGCCCTGATGTGCCTACTCATTCATGCTTGTTTGTCATGCCTGCTACTGCTTAGAGTTGAGTCAGGTCTGATTCATCAGGAATGAATCAGAGGTGTGTGAGCATGTCCTCCTGTGTGTGAACTAAGTGTGTGAACACGATTTGGTAAAGGTATCGGTGAGAGGCCATGTAGGAGCACATGGTCGGTTGTCTCATTGAAGCCGTCCTTAGGAACTGAGTTCTGTGTTTGTGATCCATGATTCAGCTACTACCATACATTGGGCCCTGAAATATGACCCCGCTCGACTTCTTATTCACCCTAGTCCTCTGTCCAGGAGTTGCAAGTAGTTTCTGGTGTTTGTAGCCTACTGGAGGCCGTGGACAGCGCTGACCGTAGGGGTGGGTTGTGATGCGGTAGGTACGTGGCACGGTGTACCGGATGCCCGTTTGGTATCTCGGGAACCCTGTTCACATCGTTTGGGGCTGTGAGCGAAACTCCGGCCGGATCTCCTCATGGATGGAACCCGAATAGGCGATAAACCTGGACTAGAGACTTGAGTGTTTAGGTAGGTCGTGGTCTACACCCACGTCGGCTTTCGCTTGAAGTCTGCCGAGCACATGTCGTGTGCAGACGCTAAGTGGTGGAAACATGTATGAAGAAGTACAGCCCTGCAGGGTTAACATCATCTATTCGAATAGTCGTGTCCGCGGTAAAGGACTTCTGGGCTGCTTATATCAGTTCATAGACAAGTGAAAGTGGATACCCTAAAATACCCAAGATAAGCGTGAGTGCTATGGATGGCGTTCTCGTAGGGAGACGAGAGCGGATCCATAGTGGTGTATTGATATGGTGAATATGTGGACTCGTGTGCGCCACCTCAAAAGAGTTACATTGCAGTCGTAGTTCAGGTTAGCCACCGAGTCAAAGCTGGCTTGCTGCAGTTAAACCCCACCATCCCCTTGTTGATAATGAGGCACATGTAGTTAGTTCTGATGTAAGTCTTGCTGGGTACATTTGTACTCATGTTTGCCTATTTTATGTTTTTGCAGAGAGACCTCAGTCTCACTAGTAGTTCCACGTGGACTTCGATGTTTAGATTGTTACCTCAGCTACGATCTTGTGCCCTCGGCAGGATCTGGTAGATAGTCAGGCTTCTCAGCCTTTTTTCATTTCTAGATGTCTGTACTCAGACATGTTAAGCTCCCGCATGTGCTTTGATTTGTATGCTCTGAATGTTGGGTCATGAGACGCCTGTTTGTAATTTTCCGCTCCTCGGAGCCTAATGAATACTTACTTGTGTCGTAGAGTCATGTTGTGATGCCTTGTTGTATTTGCACATATCGAGCATATTGTGTGTATGATTGAAATGCTTGGTATGTGTGGGATCTGACTATCTAGTTGTTTATCCTTAGTAGCCTCTCTTACCGGGAAATGTCTCCTAGTGTTTCCACCGAGCCATGGTAGCTTGCTACTGCTCCGGAACACTTAGGCTGGCCGGCATGTGTCCTTCTTCGTTCCCGTGTCTGTCCCTTCGGGGAAATGTCACGCGATGAATACCGGAGTCCTGTTAGCCCGCTACAGCCCGGTTCACCGGAGTCCTGCTAGCCCAGTGCTACAGCCTGGATTCACTCACTGATGACCGACACGTTCGATGCTGGGTCATGGATGCCTGTCCCTGTAAGTTTGTGCCACTTTGGGTTTACGACTAGCCATGTCAGCCCGGGCTCCTTATCATATGGATGCTAGCGACACTGTCATATACGTGTGCCAAAAGGCGCAAACGGTCCCGTGCAAAGGTAAGGCGACACCCGTGGGAATACCGTGCGTGAGGCCGCAAAGTGATATGAGGTGTTACATGCTAGATCGATGTGGCATTGAGTCGGGGTCCTGACACCGTCGCCTGATGGTCTATGGCGATTCAGATTTAGTGGTCAACCAAGTGATGAAGGAGTGGGACGTGAGAAGCCCAGCCATGACTGGATACTGCAATGCAGTGAGGAAGCTGGAAAAGAAGTTTGA
Source organism: Triticum dicoccoides (assembly GCF_002162155.2). Lineage (NCBI taxonomy): Eukaryota > Viridiplantae > Streptophyta > Magnoliopsida > Poales > Poaceae > Triticum > Triticum dicoccoides. Next base: position 179,641,630 of record NC_041385.1, on the reverse strand, counting down.
GGGGTTAGAGCTCCATCTTATACCCCGACTGAAAAATCAAGCAGCTGATGATCTGGCAAAGATAGGTTCCAAGAGAGAAGCCATACCGAGTGGCGTGTTTTTGGAACATATTCATACGCCGTCAGTTAAGGAAAACCCTTTCACTGAAGAAACCCCGCAACCCAAGAGTGCAACAGATCCGACTGAGGTAGAAGTCCCAGCAGTGGTCGACTTGGTTATGGAGATCTTGGTAGTCATACCCGACTAGACAATTCCATATATCGCGTATATCCTGAGAAAAGAGCTCCCAGAGGATGAGGAAGAGGCTCGACAGATTGTCCGTCGATCCAAGGCCTTTACCGTTATCAAAGGACAGTTGTATAGAGAGAGCGCGACTGGAGTTGGTCAGAAGTGCATAACGCCGGAAGAAGGTCGAATCATTCTCAATGATATCCACTCGGGGACCTGTGGTCATCATGCGTCCTCTCGGACCATCGTGGCCAAAGCATACCGAGCCGGATTTTACTGGCCAAAGGCGAATGAGATGGCAAAGGAAATAGTGGACAAGTGCGAAGGATGTCAGTTCTACTCCAATATGTCACACAAGCCTGCGTCAGCTCTGAAGACCATTCCACTCGTCTGGCCTTTCGCAGTATGGGGGTTGGACATGGTCGGTCCATTGAGAACAGGTCGAAGTGGCTTCACGCATGTACTCGTGGGAGTCGACAAGTTCACTAAGTGGATTGAGGCTAAGCCAATCAAGAACCTTGACGCCGGTACTGCTGTTAGCTTCATCAGGGAACTGATATTCAGATATGGAGTCCCGCACAGCATCATTACGGATAATGGGTCGAACTTTGACTCGGAAGAATTCAGGGATTTCTGCAACTCTCAAGGCACACGAGTCGACTACGCTTCAGTCGCCCATCCGCAATCGAATGGACAAGCAGAGCGAGCCAATGGCCTGATCCTCAAAGGATTGAAACCCCGACTGATGCGTGATCTCAAGCATGCGGCTGGAGCGTGGGTCGACGAACTTCCCTCGGTGCTTTGGGGACTGCGGACCACACCTAATTGGTCGACCGGAAGAACTCCATTCTTCTTGGTCTACGGAGCTGAAGCAGTCTTGCCGAGTGATCTTCTCCACAATGCTCCTCGAGTTGAACTTTACAACGAAGCAGAAGCTGAACAAGCGCGGCAGGACGCAGTCGACCTTTTAGAGGAAGAAAGGGAGATGGCTCTGATCTGATCGACCATCTACCAACAAGACTTGCGTCGTTTCCACGCCCGAAATGTGAGGGGTCGAGCTTTCCAGGAAGGGGATTTAGTTCTCCGAGTGGATCAGCAGAAACAACACAAACTTGCTCCTTCTTGGGAAGGACCCTTCATCGTCACCAAAGTTCTCCACAACGGGGCGTACCGTCTTTACAACGTCGAACATAATATCGACGAGCCCCGAGCTTGGAACGCGGAACTACTTCGCCCATTTTACACTTAAGTTTATCACTCGGATGAGTTGTAATAAAGTACTTCTGTAGTTCATGGATTACAAAATAATAGTGTCATAATTTCTCCATAATTTTTGTCACTTTTTATTTGTCCAATAAAAATTTCCCCTCAGTGGGTGACTTAGCCGCGAATCCGTTTCGCCTAAGTTTGTAAAAAAAAATCCTTACCGAGTGGTGAGCCAGACTCCCACTCGGGGGCTTAGCTGCGAATCCGTTTCGCCTAAGTTTAAATAAAATCCTACCGAGTGGTGAGCCAGACTCCCACTCGAGGTCTTAGCTGCGAATCCGTTTCGCCTAAGTTTAAATAAAATCCTACTGAGTGGTGAGCCAGACTTCCACTCGGGGGCTTAGCTGCAGTCCAAGTACCCGCCTAAGTTATAAAAATCCTACCGAGTGGTAAGCCAGACTTCCACTCGGGGGCTTAGCTGCAGCTCAGCGCTCGCCTAAGTTATAAAAATCCTACCGAGTGGTAAGCCAGACTTCCACTCGGGGGCTTAGCTGCAGTCCAAGTACTCGCCTAAGTTATAAAAATCCTACCGAGTGCGAGCCAGACTCCCACTCGGGGGGCTTAGCTGCAGTTTAAACACTCGCCTAAGCATAATGTGCGCTCGCATGGAGGATGAAGTGCAGGTCGACTGCCACCCTCTCCTCTGAGCTACGCCATAAGTACAATGTGCGCTCGCAAGGAGGATGGGGTGCAGGTCGACTGCGAACCTCTCCTCTGAGCTACGCCATAAGTACAATGTGCGTTGTAAGGAGGACGAGGTGCAGGTCGACTGCGACCCTCTCCTCAGAGCTACGCCATAAGTACAATGTGCGCTCGTAAGGAGGACGAGGCGCAGGTCGACTGCGACCCTCTCCTCTGAGCTTCGCCACAAGTACAACATGAAAATCCTACCGAGTGAAGAACAAACCTCTCACTCGGGGGCTTAGCTGCAGCCCAGTGCTCGCCTAAGATACAAAAAACCTACCGAGTGAAGAGCAAACCTCTCACTCGGGGGCTTAGCTGCAGCCCAGTGCTCGCCTAAGATATAAAAATCCTACCGAGTGAAGAGCAAACCTCTCACTTGGGGGCTTAGCTGCAGCCCAGTGCTCGCCTAAGTTATAAAAATCCTGCCGAGTGAAGAGCAAACCTCTCACTCGGGGGCTTAGCTGCAGCCCAGTGCTTGCCTAAGATACAAAAAACCTACCGAGTGAAGAGCAAACCTCTCACTCGGGGGCTTAGCTACAGCCCAGTGCTCGCCTAAGATATAAAAATCCTACCGAGTGAAGAGCAAACCTCTCACTCGGGGGCTTAGCTGCAGCCCAGTGCTCGCCTAAGTTATAAAAATCCTGCCGAGTGAAGAGCAAACCTCTCACTCGGGGGCTTAGCTGCAGCCCAGCGCTCGCCTAAGTGAATTAAGGAACAAGTCGACTGTAGTGAGCGTCTTGCTTTGAACCTGCAAAAGACATTTCGAGCCAAAAGCAATCATATTCAAACATCAAATCCAAGTTCAGATCGATGCCTAAAGGAACCGAAAGGGCTCAGGCGCTAAGCCTGTTAAGGTTTATCGGTTACAAATTCTCTCGGCATACCGAGGCAAATTTAAAGTGTCGAGTTCCGTCTGCGATCCGAGTGGCAGCAGCGATGAAGGTTTCCATGAAGTATCTGAAGTCGTGTTTCTTGGTGTTGGCCACCCGGAGAGCCGCCAGCTTGTCTTCTCGCGCATCTTTGCAGTGGACTCGGGCCAGACACAGAGCAACATCTGCACCGCACTGAGCCGAGGACTTTTTCCACTCCTGCACTCGATCAGGAACAGTGTTCAGTCGAGCCATCAGCGACTCGAGGTCGTTCTGGAGTGTCTCCCTGGGCCAGAGCGTTGAGTCGATGCGGGAAGTGGCGACCTTCAGCCTTGCAAGATAATCCACGACAGCTGCAACACGGGACTCCAGTTGGAAAACATTCATGGCAACTTCACCGTTCACCGGAGAATTGACGGGGTCAAGGTTTGGTTCCAGCTAGCTAGTCTCTTCTTCAAAGTTTTGACAAAATTCTGCAAGGACAATCACCGAGTCAAGACAATGGTCGAATGGAAAGATCACAGTTGAAAATGATTGTCGAACGTAAAGGATTACCTTCGAGCATAAGGAACAACTTCTTGGCAAGTCCACTCAGGAAGGCCTCTAGATCATTTTTCTTCCCAGTCAATTGACTGACTTTGTCGGTCAGGGCAGCTTTGTCAGTTTTTAGTCGACTGACTTCCTTGTTGGCGATCCCAAGAGCAGCTTTCAGATTGGTATTTTCTTGTTCAAGCTTGGTGACTGAAGCTAACTTCTTGTCAGCAAGCTTGATCTTCTCAGCTAGTTCAAGGTCTTTTTTCTGTTGGGCCTCCTTCACCTTACCTGCAAGTTACAGCAAGATCAGATTTTGAAACAAATGAAGGAAAAAAGTAGTCGTCGAGGTCTCACCAAACATACCTTTGGTCTCCTCCTTTGCCTTCGTCAGATTCTCCTGAACCAGCTTCAAATCCAGCTCGAGCTGAATGTGCTTGTTTTCCAGCTCGGTGTAGCGAGCCGCAAGGTCACAGGATTTCTGCGAAGAACCAATCGACAAAATGTCAAAGATAATTCACTTCCGAGTGGAAAAGAAAAAAATCATGCGTTTCTAAGACTACAGCCGAATACAAGCATTCGACCGTAGTCTCGGGGACTACACCCAGTGGGTGCACTCAGCGTGCCCCCACTAATCCTATTGAAGACAGAGTCGACCAGTCGACCCCAAAAAAAAACAAGACGTATTCTTTAAGACTGTAATCGACTGCAAGCAGTCGATCATAGTCTCGGGGAGTACACCCAGTGGGTGCACTCAGCGTGCCCCCACCGGTTTGTGAAATCCATTCGCCTCAGTCGAACGATGGAAATACTTTACTTATAAAGCCTAAGGCCAACTGCCAGCAGTCGACCTTAGCCTTGGGGACTACACCCAGCGGGTGCACTCAGCGTGCCCCCGCTAACACGGAGTTTAAATCGATACACCTAGTGGGTGACTGCAATAGATTCTGGAAAGAAAAGTTTTTGATAGCATATCCTAACAGAACAAGCGATGGTCGACTGACCTGAACATTGCTTTGAAGGGCGGAGCTGGCGTCATAAGCTGCTTGACTTGCTTCCCGGATGGCCTTCACCTGCTCCATCATGACCCCTGCTTGGCGTATGGCTTCCTTCGCAGCGCTGGCTTGGTCCTCTGGGACGTGGTGCGTCGTGAAGAGAGAAGGCTGTGCAGCACTCGACGAAGAAGGATGAGCACTCGTCAACGGCACCGCGAAAGACATGGTGTGTCGAGTGGTGTTCTCCTCCTTCGTGATCAGAGTCTCGGGCGCCGTCACATCCTGTGCCACCCTGCCGGCAGACGCTTTCCTGCTCCTCCTGTGCTTCAGTGGTTCCTCATCGTCATCATCATCGGGAAGAGTGATACCGACATTGGATGTGACTACAGAAAAGAATCAGAATTAGGGATAAAGAGTCAATCGACTACAAACAGAATTAAGAGTATAGTACCAGGGTTTGAGGTTGCCGCATCCTCCATTTCATGGTCGCCAGCCCTAGCTGAAGTCTGAGAATTAGCAGCACTACAATTCCAAAGAATCAGTCGGTTAACTCAAACATCAGTCAGAGATAAAGCTCGCACAAAACAAGAAGACTTGAGCAGCATGATTACCCTGATATGGTGGGGATGGACACCTTCATCTTCGGCAGGAGCTTGGTCGGCTTTGACGGGGCCACCCTGGACTGCTTCGGCGCCTTTTCAGTCGGCGCCGGGGAAGTGGTCCGAGGGCGCTTGGTCGACTGCGCCACAGTCACAACCCCCTTGCCACGTTCAGTCACAGGGTCATGGGCAAGCTTCGACCGCCTTTCCGAGCGCGGCGGAGCGACCTCCTCCCCCTCCTCTTCTTCCTCATCATCATCATCATCATCTTCGGCGGCGTCCGAGTCCCACTCCTCCTGGCTCTCGCCCCCACTGGCTTCTCCCTCTTCAGTCGGAGCCTGAGCTCCATTGGGCATCGAGTACAGCTCGGTGAGGTCCTGATAGACATCGAGACAAAGATCAATCGACCGATTTGCGGAGAGAACAGAAATAAATATGACAAGAATACAATGGAAGAAAGAGCGAACATACCTTGTCTGGAACGCTGTGATGGTCGAGTGGAGGAATCCTTCTGGCTCCACGGGGGTTATCCTTGTTCCCAGTGACCGCAGCCATCCACCATTCCAACGTGGCATCGTCGACTGCTTCTGGGTGGACCCGAGTCTCATCTTCAGTCCCGCAGTACAACCACATGCAATGGCTCCGGAACTGAAGAGGCTGGATACGCCGCCTAAGGAAAACTTCCAAGAGATCCATACCAGTTACTCCATCTCGAACCAGCTGAACTACACGCTCCATCAGCATCTTCACGTCGGCTTTCTCCTCCGGAATCACCTTCAGTGAAGAAGGTTTGTTCACTCTGTCCATGGTAAACTGAGGGAGTCCACTCGACTGCCCCGACGTCGGCTCATTCTGGCAGTAGAACCAGGTCGACTGCTAGCCTCTGACCGACTCGGGGAACGACATGGCCGGGAAGGTGCTCTTGTTCCTCATCTGGATCCCCAGACCACCACACATCTGGACAACTTGGGTCTTTTCGTCGCCTGGGCTCGCCTTCTTCACGGTCTGAGAACGACACGTGAATATGTGCTTGAACAAGCCCCAGTGTCGTCGACAGCCCAGAAAATTCTCACACATGGACACAAACGCGGCAAGATAGGCGATAGAGTTCGGGGTGAAGTGGTGGAGTTGGGCTCCAAAGAAGTTCAAAAAACCACGGAAGAAAACACTCGGTGGCAAAGAAAATCCGCGGTCGACGTGGGTAGCCAGAAGCACGCACTCACCCTCCGCCGGTTGGGGCTGCCATTCTTTCCCCGAAAGTCTCGCAGCTCCGTGGGGGATCAGACCGTCGTTGGCCATGTCGAGGAGATCCTTCTCCGTGATGGTCGACCGGATCCAGTCTCCCTGGACCCAGCAGTTCGGCAGACGGGATCTGGACGAAGACCCGCCGCGGCTGGTGGATCTCCCCTTCGCCTTCTCCGTCGCCGACGCCTTCTTCGCGCATTCCAGCGCTGCCGTCTTCTCCTTCACCATGGCTGCTGGCGAGACGCGCGAGGAGAAGTTGTGCGGAGGCGAGAGCGGGCGCGTTGGGCGGAGATGAGGAGAGCAGAGAGGGAATGCTGAGGCACTGTTCAAAAACCCTCACCGGGCGCATTTATAAGATCCCTTCCGAGTGGATGACAGGTGGGCCCGGTCGATCTAATCATATCCCGAAACAGTTGCGCGGACGCGATACGTGGCAAAAAAAGCGGCGCGAGGATCGAGGCGTCTATGCCCTATCCCATCCGAGTGCCATGGTCCGCCCCGCTTCGCGCGTTTCCCCAAATTTCATATCCCGCAGAATCCGCGAACGGCAGATCGGTCTGTCAGACGCGGGATTTCCTGCGATCCGTCTCTCGGAAATCGGCAAAGTCCAAAAGATCACTCGACGAAAGAAAAGAATGGATCGAGTCGACTGAAGAAAAGTTGCTCACTATCAACAAAGAGATTCTTGGTTCAAAACAACGCATGACCAGTATGCAAAGGCCAATCGGAAACAACATCAACTCCTTCCTCACTCAAACCTCAATCCATTCGGGGGCTAATGATGGAGTCATGTACCTAGGGTAGGGTCATAGACCTGATCTAAGTACCCTGCCCAAGGAAACCCTTAGAAGAGATCACCTTCCAGTCGACCTACGAGGAAACCACTCGACTGACTTGAAGGACTCGACCACGAAGACTCACTCGACCGCCAGAAGGTCAAGAAGCACTCTGCACTACAACGGTCTGTAATTAAGTAGACTTTATGATAGTTAAGACACTTTATGTGGGGCGTTACCAGTAACGCCCCGGACTTAATGTACCTTAAACCCTTCATTACGTGGGCTGGCAGGGGTCCAGGCGCACTCTATATAAGCCACCCCCCTCCACAGGCAGAAGGGTTCGCACTCCTGTAACTCATATACACATAATCCACTCGACCGCCTCCGGGCTCCGAGACGTAGGGCTTTTACTTCCTCCGAGAAGGGCCTAAACTCGTACATCTTTTGTGTTTTACAACCTCTCCATAGCTAGGACCTTGCCTCTCCTTACCTACCCCCACTCTACTGTCAGACTTAGAACCACGACACCCACCTCGCCAAGCGAGAGGCACTCGCAGCTGTTTATAAGCCCTGAGTGCAGAGACGATGACGAAGAGGCTCAATGCTCGTGCATGTTGGTTAGCTTCAAGCCTTGAGGAATACGGTAGACTGCACAGAGCTATGTGCAGTGCAGTGGACACTATTCCAAAAGGCTTGAAGCAAATTAACGAGCATTGCGCCTCTTTTTTATTTTTAATGACTTATTACAACTCAGAAATAAAAAGAAAAAAAATAAATGTAGTAGAAAAGAAAAAAACTATATAAAAAACCACTCAGAAATAAATAGAAGAAAAAATAATTTTGATTAACTTTACTAAAAAAATAGTATAGATCAGATCTGTTCTGACCGTTGCAGCCGGCGATGGTGGTCATCTCTTCCGTCAGAGGTGGTCGGCCTGAGGCTGGGTGTTCGGATCTCGGGATCCGTCATCTGGCACCAGCTGCGAGTCGGGGAGACGTAGTTGCCGGTGAAAACCGAGCTGACGGCGGGCGATGGCGGCGTTCCATGTCGTTACCATGATGAAGGCATCGTCGTGTGACTACCGTTGACCCACTCGTATTGCTCCGGGGGAAACCCTAGGATCTGGTGTTCCAGACCGGACGATGGCGGCACTGCGTTGTTGTTTCTCTCTTGGGAGCATTGTTTTGTGGAGCAGCGCTGGAAGTCAGAGGAAGGAGGTGGAGCGGCTTCGTCTTGCACGGAGCTTCGGTGGAGCTGTCAAGTCATGCCTGGCCGACAGGTGCTATGCTTGGTCATGCCTGGTCGGAGGTGCTACGCACGACAGATCCACCAAGGGCTTCAAGCTGTGTCGGCTGGTGGTACTTGGCAGCATGGCGCTGAGGTGTATCAGTGGCGACCGTGACGTGTTCAGCTGTTTGCGCGGGACTAAAAGATGAGCATTCGTCCCGGTTGGTCCAACCAACCGGGACCAAAGAGTGGCATTGGTACCGGTTGGTGCCATGAACTGGTACCAATGGACCCGTGTAACTACTTTTTTATTTTCTGCAGCTATTTTTTTGTTGATTCTTCCTGTAGCTGTTTTTTTAGTCCCACCTCGCCAAGCGAGAGGCACTCGCAGCTGTTTATAAGCCCTGAGTGCAGAGACGATGACGAAGAGGCTCAATGCTCCTGCACGTTGGTTAGCTTCAAGCCTTGAGGAATACGGTAGACTGCACAGAGCTATGTGCAGTGCAGTTGACACTATTCCGAAAGGCTTGAAGCAAATTAACGAGCATTGCGCCTCTTTTTTATTTTTAATGAGTTATTACAACTCAGAAATAAAAAGAAAAAAATAAATGTAGCAGAAAAGAAAAAAAACTATATAAAAAACCACTTAGAAATAAAAAGAAGAAAAAATAATTTTGATTAACTTTACTAAAAAAATAGCATAGATGCTTATTTTTAATGACTTATTACAACTCAGAAATAAAACAAAAGAATAAATATAACAGAAAAGAAAAAAATATAGAAAACTACTCACAAATGAATAGAAGCAAAAAATAGTTGTGATTAACTGTACTAAAAAAGGAGCATATATGCTTATTTTTAATGGCTTATTACAACTCAGAAATAAAAATAAAAAAATAAATATAGCAGAAAAAGAAAAAAAACTATACAAAAAACTACTCAGAAATGAGCAGAGATGCGCTTATAGAGGAAATTCAACTTAAATTCATAACGAATTTCAAGAGAAATTCGTATGAATTTATGCTAAATTCCCTATATAAGGGCATCTATTTTTATTTTCAGAGGAGCTCAATAAGGTAGAGAGGGAGGGGCTTATAAACCGGTCCGATTCCCCTTCGGTTGGCGAGGTGGGACTAAACTCTGCTCGCAACGAGGACCAACCCTTTAGTCCCGGTTGATAGCACGAACCGGGACTAATGGGCAGCCTTTGGTCCCGGTTCAACCCCCCAACCGGGACCAATGATGTTGGGCCAGGAGCGATGCCCATTGGTCCCGGTTCGTCCCACCAACCGGGACCAATAGGTCCAGACGAACCGGGACCAATGGCCCACGTGGCCCGGCCGGCCCTCGGGGCTCACGAACCGGGTCCGATGCCCCCATTGGTCCCGGTTCTGGATTGAACCGGGACTAATGAGCTGAACCGGCCTGGACCATTGGCCCCTTTTCTACTAGTGCGCCGCCCCTTTCGCAATCTCGCGAGATGTCGATCAGCTCCCCGCATACACGTCCATGGTTGGCGCCAAAGATGCCGTGCGTTTGTCACCACGGCACCACGTACGCACGTAATCTAGCTAGCCTGACAGGCCGTCATGTACGTACGCGTGCGTGCGTACTTACTCCATCTCATGCAGATCTGCCGCACGTGCAGTCCTAAACTCTGGACATATCTGCAAAAATAAAACTCTGGACATATATGGCCGGTGTCACGCGACCGGGCAGGGCTAGCAGGCTTGCAGCAGCAAGTTGCAAGGACGTTTATGTGTACGGTTGGACCGGCTTGTAGGATCTACTCCCTCCCTCCCATAATTTATATTTTGAGACCGAGGGAGTCGAAATCCTTGCGTGGTTTCTTTTTTCGTCCCTCACCTGCTCACAATCAGCTCCTCTGAACTTTTCGCTGCCCTTTCCAACCATGGGCACTGCGGGCAAGTGCACATACGATGAAATGAGAAAGGGGGTTTGTAAGATCATGGAGGGGTCAACAGTTGGATGTGGAGTTGATTGGGGGAGGACGAAAGGAACAGGCTGGGATTTTTCAAAGTTAACAGACAGAGTAGGGTGTCTTGGAGCTCGGCCTTCATGGTGGGCGAATTTTTTGGTAAATTCAAATTTGAACTTCTCAGTGTCAAAAAAATCTGAAAATAATTGTACAAGGATGCATGTGTTGTGTGTGTCTGTAAAATTTCAGGATGAAATGCGAGCTGTGAGGAAAAACGAATTATAGACTTTGATGAGGAATAGTGCATGTACTAAAAAGCTGCATATTTGCTTTTTTATGTAGCACTCATTCTAACGCATTTCATCCTAAAAGTTTACACATTTGTACATTATATCTTCAAGTATACGTGTATGCTTTAAAAAACGAGACACACAATATGGATTTTGATAATTTCAAATTCAACCTCCATGGAGGCCGAGCTCAGTTCAGCATTTTCGTAACAGACAGAGTTACCTACGTAGGTCTCTCACTTTCTCACTCCTGGCATGGCTAATTTTAGCGTTCGTGTTAGGCTCACTAGCACATCAAGCATGTAGCCACGGGAGGAGCCAGGATTTGATCATGAGGGGGGCGAAGAAGAAAATAATCAGTTTAAACATAGAAGCGATAAAACTTGCTCTAAAGTGAGAGGGGTTTAACGCAGGGTCCCTTGTGAGTGTGAAATGCTACCATGGCGAGCAAATGCACTATGCGGAGCACATCGCACCGCAAGGTGCAACTTTGTGCAGGAAATAAAACATTAGAAATAAAAAGTCTCAGCAGCACATTCATATAGATAATTGAAAAATATATTTGACAATAAAAACCTCAATTCAATTAATAAAATTGTCTATAACTATGAAGCTCATCAAACAATCTGATAATCTAATTGGAAGAACCTTTGCACAAACAATATTTTCATATAGCGACCATATAAAATTTCAAACAAACTGTTCTGTGATTAAAAGGAAGACACGTGCAGTAAATTAATCAATTCTCTTGTATGAATGTGAACCAATGAATTAGACTGGTAGGCTGCAGTTGTCCATCAAGAAGAGTGAAACGTAGATGATACCTTTAGATTTGAGGACTTGAAGAATAAACACCATGATAAACATACTTGAATACGGTTAACATTGCGGCAGGATTTACAGAGGCAGGGGCAGGAGCTCCCATGTTTAGCACGGCGCCATCGCGGTGTCCTTCTTATTTGGAGTCCGCTGACTAGCATCGCGGCGAGTGGTGGCCTGGAATAACGGCGAGAAGGAGCCTTATGGCGGCCAGCGGGAGATTAGATGATTTGCCCCACTTTACAAGGGGTTAGATGATTTGCCTCAGGGTTGTCTCAATGACCAGTGGACCCGGCCCCACCCGGCAGCT
>NC_041385.1:179589657-179629581 GCF_002162155.2 Triticum dicoccoides | reverse complement strand
AGTAAAGTGGGGCAAAAGATCTAATTTTCCGGCGGCCAGCGGCGGCGTGGGATCGATCTAACAACCTGCAGACTCGAATTAGGTTTACTCGAACGAAGGGAGCAAGTTACAGTTCGCCGCTAATCCTGGCTAAGCAACGTGGGGCATGGGCTCTTTCTGGGCTTTGTCACGTACACAGAACAAAAAAGAAGGACGTTGATAACTGCCACACATGTGGCAGGAAAGGAGACGCACCACACGTCTCTAATGCAAATAGATTGCCACGTCATTGCATGCATGCCTGCGAGAATCTTTTCGGATTTTCAGTTTTTAAAATGTTTTATCTCTTAAATGAAAAATCCGATTGAAGATCCGTTTTCACCATTAAATCCCTCGCGACGAGATCTTCAAAACTAGATCTCATATCGATATATTTCGGCGAATTTTTTTTTTGGTTAAAAGTTGCCATGTCTATTGCACATGAATTGCAATGATATTTACATTGAAGTTGCCATGATATGTTTCAACTATTTTCTTTTACATTTAAAAGTAATTTTAACATATTATAAAACGGAGAATTCAGAAACTAGACTTGTCATGCACCATAAACTAAAATTTCCATGAAACATGCACTTAAAATTTCCATGGTTCAATACAAAAAAGTATTTTCATGGTCAAAGTACTGGAATTGCCATCATCAAAAAACTAAAATTGCCATGATCTACAAACTAAAATTGCCACATGGCAACTTTAGTTTAAGCACTATGGCAACTATAGTGTAAACATCATGGCAACTTATGGGCAAAAGAAAAATTCGTCGAAACATATCAACATGGGGTCTAGTTTTGAAGATCTCGTCGACACAGATTTAATGGTGAAAATGGATTTTTAGTTCACTTTTTTATTTAGGAGATAAAACATTTTTAAGCCGAAAACCAAAAAAAATTCTGCTGATGTCATCTATTCATACGTGGCAAAATGAGTGGTGATGGAGGCGTGTGGGTGATCTGCAAACGCCCACACGTGTGGGCATTAGTTTTTCCGAAAAAGAAACAGGTCAGTTTTGGCCTTTATGATAGGATACGGAGATTAGTACTTGAATACTCGTATATACTGCCCCATATTAGTACTAATATCTAGCCCCTGCTCGCCCCCTGTCTCCGCCCCTGCATGTAGCACTCAATTTTTATAACAAAGAAAATACATAAATATCGAAAAGTTGTCAATTATATTTAGTTCTTGTGCCAACACGACTCAAGAGCCACTCAAGACATCGAGGATGCACACAACCAAAATATTATAAAAGAAAAAAAACATTGGCAGAGCAACTGCAACAGACAACACCCAGCAATCATCAAGATGGCAACCCAAGTAACATGATAGATGCTCCAACAACGACGTCTTCAAGAAGGAAACGTCGCATGAGCGCTGTCGTCGTTGGACCCAACCAATGTGGCCAGATGATGTGTTTTCACTCTGGAGAGGAGACTGAGTAAGCTCCATGCAATGCTTTAATAAGGAAATGTTGCGTGAATGACACCGTTGTTTGGTTCAACCAATGAAGGTTGGACCTAGTGTTCTCATCCGTGAAACTCGAACTCTTACACTCAAAAAGCACAACATGCCAATGTTGCCCTGTGTTGGTATCACCTACCGATCCATCATTGCATAGCCACACAATCGCACAATCTTAAGGCCCTAGACACACAATTAGAACCATGTCCGCATAGCACATGTTGCGACGCAATGCATAGGGATGTCCACCATCTCCACATATCACATCCCTTCCAGAGTCCAGACCGCTCATGCATCTAATTTAGGCATGCCACATGGGGTACCTTGGAAAAGGAAGAAGCCCACACATCAAACATAAGTTGAGTCGCTTGATCTATTGTCACACACGCCATCTTGGGACATGTCTAGCACTACAAAACTCTACATGGGTGGGTTACATCCAATTGTTAGGGAACGTTGCATGGAAAACAAAAATTTCTACGCACACGCAAGATCTATCCATGGAGATGCATAGCTACGAGAGGGGGAGAGCATCTTCATACCCTTGAAGATCGCTAAGCCAAAGCATCTATCAACGCGGTTGATGTAGTCATACAACTTCATGATCCGTCCTGATCAAGTACCGAACATACGACACCTCCGCGTTTAGCACACGTTCAGCTCGAAGACGTCCTCTCCTTCTTGATCCAGCAAGAGAGGCGAAGTAGTACATGAGTTCCTGCAGCACGATGGCTGGTGACAGTGGTGGTGAAGAACAATCTCCGCAGGGTTTCACCAAGCACAACGGAAACTATGGCGGTGGATAAACTAGAGGGGGTGGGGTTGCTGGCACACGGCTTGGTGAATCTTGATGTGTTCCGGGTGCTAGCCATACCCCTCTATTTATATGTTAAGCCTTGGGGCCATTTCTTCGAGAAAGAGCTTCCTCAAAGTCGGTTTAGCTCGCAAGGCAAGAATACTTCACAAACTCCAGGACTAGACACCAGGGTCCGTGGTGTCTGGCCCCAGACGCCAGGGTCCCTGGCATCTGGCCCCCTGGCCTCCGCAAACTCCTTTTGCACCTTCCTTAAGCATCGTTGGCTTTACCCCTTGGCCAAAATAAAGTGTTCTCGTACCCGAACATTTTGAGAAACATCTGAAAACCCTTCCGGTGTATTCCGTAACCCTTCCAGAGACCAAACACTATTATCCCATATATCAGTCTTTACCTCCGGACTATTCTGGAGCTCGTCGTCATGTCCGTGATCTCATCCGAAACTTTGAACAACATTCGGTCACCAACATACATAACTCATATGATACTATATCATCAACAAATGTTAAGCGTGTGGACCCTACGAGTTTGAGAATGATGTAGACATGACCGAGACGCTTCTCTAGTCAATAGCAAATAGCGGGACTTAGATGCCCATATTGGTTCCTACCTATTCTATGAAGATCTTTATCGATCAAACCTTTATGACAACATACGTAGTTCCTTTTGTCCGTCGGTATGTTACTTTCCCGAGATTCGATCGTCGATATCTCCATACCTAGTTCAATCTCGTTACTAGCAAGTCTGTTTACTCATTCCGTAGTACATCATCCTGTAACTAACTCCTTAGTCTCTTTGCTTGCAAGCTTCTTGTGATGTTGTATTATCGAGAGGGCCTAGAGATACCTCTCCCTCACAGGGAGTGACAAATCCCAGTCACGATCCATGCCAACCCAACAATCACATTCGGGGATACCTGTAGAGCACCTTTATGATCACCCAGTTATGTTGTGACGTTTGATGGTACACAAGGCATTCCTCCGGAGTCCGGGAGTTGCATGATCTCATGGTCAAAGAAACATGTATTTGACATTAAGAAAGCAGTAGCAATAAATTGAACAATCATATGCTATGCTAATGGTTGGGTCTTGTCCATCACATCATTCTTCTAATGATGTGATCCCGCTATCAAATGACAACTCATGTCTATGGTTAGGAAACCTTAACCATCTCTGATCAACGAGCTAGTCTAGTAGAGGCTCACTAGGGACACGATGTTGTCTATATATCCACACAGGTATCTGAGTTCCCGATCAATACAATTCTAGCATGGATAATAGACGTTTGTCATGAACAGGGAAATATGATATTGACCAATTTATTATTGCCTCTAGGGTATATTTCCAACGGTCTCCCACTTGCACTAGAGTCAATAATCTAGTTCACATCGCCATGTGATTAACACCCAATGAGTTCTAGGGTTTGATCATGTTTTGCTTGCGAGAGAAGTTTTAGTCAAATGGGTGTGCAACATTCGGATCCATGTGTATTTTGCAAATCCTTATGTCATACTGTATATGGTGCTATCACGCTTTACTTGGAGCTATTCCAAATGACCGCTCCATTTTACATATCTGGTTTGCTACTCAGAGTTTTTTGGATCGGTGTCAAAGCTTGCATCAATGTAACCCTTTACGATGAACTCTCTATTACCTCCATAATTGAGAAATATTTCCTTAGTCCTCTAGTTTTTTTTGCGGGTTTAGTCCTCTAGTTACTGAGGATAATTTGGAGCGATGTCCAGTGATCCACTCCTGGACCAGTCTTGTACCCCCTTTGCAAACACGTGGCAAAGCACACATCAGGTGTGGTACACAGCATGGCATATTGTATAGAGCCTATGGCTAAGGCAAAGGGGTCAACCTTCGTCCTTTCTCTTTCTTCTACCGTGGTCGAGCTTTGAGTCTTACCCAACTTCACACCTTACAATACAGGCAAAAACTCCTTCTTTAACTGATCCATTTTGAACTCCTTCAAAATCTTGTCAAGTTATGTACTCATTCAAAGTCTTATCAAGCATCTTGATCTATCTCTATATATCTTGATGCCCAATATGTAGGTAGCTTCGCCGAGGTCTTTCATTAAAAATAATATTTTTCAAATATCCTTTTATGATATCTAGAAATTCTTATCCTTTCCAATCAGCAATATGTCATCCACATATAATATCAGAAATGCTACAGAGCTCCCACTCACTTTCTTGCAAATACAGGCTTCACCATAAGTCTATATAAAACCAAATGCTTTGATCACCTCGTCAAAGCATTTATTCCATTTCTGAGATGATTGCACCAGTCCATAGATGGATCGCTGGAGCTTGCACATTTTGTTAGCACCTTAGTATTGACAAAATGTAACATCCCAATTTTCAATTTGGATGTTATACATAGATCATCATATGCATATCATATTTTTATTGCATTTTGGTTCTGATCCTAGAAATCTTAAGCAACTCAAGGACCCAAGGAGAGAGTTGGAGGTTTCACAAAAATTTCAAATTTGAAAAGAGGATCAATTTGATTTTTAATAATTTCTTTGCAATTATTTCAATACAATAAATAAATGACAGAGGATAAAATGACTTCCTCAAAACAGAAGAGGAATATTGCAAAAAGAAATGTTGAAATCAAATTATTATTTTATTTGTTATTTTATTTGAATGAGAGAAAACATGCATTTTAAAAATTGCATTTTAAGTCCAGAAAAATGTTCATCTTGTCCTAACTATTAGGTTTGGATAGTGAAAATTGTTTCTGTAATTTTTAGAGTTTTTATATTATATTAGTATTTTCTTTTGCGCGGAAATTGTTTAAAGAAAAGTTAGTGCGCGCCGACTAGGCCGGCCCAACGCCGAGGCCAAGCCCGCCGCCACCAACCACCTCCACCACATGTGCGAGCGCCGGACTCCGGCGAGGAGGAGTCCGGGTCGGACTCGCGATGCCGCCGCCCGTCGCGCAAGCCACCGCCGCCTCGGGCCTTTAAAAGGGGACCTCTCCGGTCCCTTTCCTCCTCCACACCTCCGCGCCGCCCCGCACCGCGCTGCCGCCCCCGCATCGCCGTCGCGCCGCCGTCGCCTCGTCCCACCGATCCGCCGCCGGATCCAAAGCCGATCCGCCGCCGGTCAATTCTGGTCAAATGGTATAAAACCGTTCGATTTTCTCGGTTTTATTTTTTTAGATTGGTTTTTCGTTTTTGTTTTAGTTATAGTAATGAACATTCACCCATTAGATCGTTTTAACGAACGAATTCGTTCGTTAGGTACTGTTAGCGAATGTTCATTCTGTAGATTTTTTTCTTTCTAGTTTTATTTTCGGCCGGGGACCTATCCGCGAATAAGTTTTATCGCGATTTAGGCCCTGATCTTAAAACTAGCGTAACTTTTTGCTCCTTTATCCAAATTAGATGAAAACAACGCCTAAATATTCGTAAAGATCTCTTCTTTCCAGTAAACCAACTTGAACAAGATTTTGAAAATTTAAAATTGGAGTTTAGTTTAGATTAGTGATCGATCTTGTTTCATTTGTATGTTGAGTTTCGTAACTCCGTTTGTGTTGTTTCTTTTTGCAAATCGTAGTAATCACATGTACCTATTGTCAAGACCTAATCCACATGAAAATAATGTTGTTAGTTTTTTTTTCTGGTTAGGTTAGTTGTTTGCTTGTTGCGAGTGTTATTTGGATCTTTTCTTGATTTCTCTTTGTTTCGTTTGAGTGATTGCTTATGTATGCTACTGTTTGTCTACGCTAGATTACCCGGAGTGCGAAGCTTGTTACTACGAATCTCTAGAGTTTGCAGATCGTCAGCAAGGCAAGTTACACTTTGATCATACTTTTCTATACCCAGTTTTTAGTATGCATTAGTTATGCCCCTCAAATATTTGCATGAGTAGGATTGGGAACATGTGGTTTGGTTGTAGTACTTGAGGTAGGAACCTAGTACCTTTTGATCATCGCAGGAATATACGTTATACTGTACTATTGCGTAGCCATGCTCGTAGACGGGGATTGGATCGTGATTCACATGGAAGTTGTGAGAGTTATTAATTTTGGGATAACATTAAGGTGGCAACTTTAATACACATCTGGGTGGATTGGTTGGGGCACCTGGAGAATCCAGTGTTTGTCCATTTGGGAAATCCCGGAGTACCTGTGTGATTTTTCCTCGGTTTACCACCCAGTCTCAAAGGGATCATATGATATTTCATGACTAGAAACTTCCGTGTGCAGCCACAAGCCATTATGGGCTTTGGCATAGTTGAGTAAGTTATATGAGCTCTCGAAGAGGTGGACTAGCAGATGTAGGGGAAAGTAGGTGTACCGGTCTGCCCGGAGTAGAGAGTTAATGCTTCAGAAAGACTATGTCTCGATCTTCCGATCATGGATGCGGTCGAGTCTTGTGGGGAAAAGTGCGCAACCTCTGCAGAATATATAAACTAATCATGGTTAGCCGTGTCCCCGCTTATGGACATCTTGAGTAACTGGATTTGGATATTATTGTTGATCTCATCACTCTTTAATTAATTGAATTGGGTTTAATGATGATATTTGTTTAATTGGGATTTGAGATGGAGGAACCTTCTCAAATATTGGTACAACTTGGGAGTAGTAATTAAAATTCATTCCTTTGTAGCAGGGAAAAACTAGCTTGATGCAAAATCATAAACTTAGAGCCTCCACCAGCCAAATATTACATGTAGATATAGTTCTTGGATTCATTGCTTTACAGTGTAACTCTGCCAGCATATTCAATGTGCTGACCTACACGGCTGCAACATCTCATGTTGCAAACTACTCAGACGACGAATAAGGTGCAATAGGTCGTTGTCATGCACTCAGCTATGCCGTTGGAGTTGATGGACTCATTTACCTTCGAAGCTTCCGCAGTTATTTAGTTTAGATGGCCTTCAGCCATGTAACATCCCAATTTTCAATTTGGATGTTATACACAGATCATCATATGCATATCATTTTTATTTTTGCATTTTTTGTTGTGATCCTAGAAATCTTAAGCAACTCAAGGACCCAAGGAGAGAGTTGGAGGTTTCACAAAATTCGTATTTGAATTTATTTCAATTTTGAAAAGAGGATCAATTTGATTTAATATTTTTCTCTCCAAATATTTCCAATAATAAAAATAAATGAGAGAAGATAATATGACTTCTTCAAACTAAAAGAAATATTGGAGAGAGAATTTTAAAATCAAACTATTATTTTATTTGTATTTTATTGTTGTTTTATTTGAATTAGAGAAAACTTGCATTTTTGAAAATTGCATCTTAGTCCAAAAAAATGTTCATCTTGTCCTAAATATTAGGTTTGGACGGTGAAAATTGTTTCTGGAATTTTAAGATTTTTAATATATTTATTTAGGATTTTTCTCTATAGAGAAATTTATTTTAAAAAAAGAGTTCGGACCGACTAGGCCGAAACCCATCCGGTCCATCCGCCCCGCGCCGCCTTCGCCTCTCGTGCGGGCGCCGGACTCTCGCCGCCCCGAGTTGCTGCCATTGCTGCCGAGGGTCGCCATCGTCGCCGCACGCTGCCGCCCCGCCGCCCGCGTTCCCTGCCTCGCCTCGCCTCCGCACCGCCGCCCCACCGCCCAACACCGCCACCGATCTGATCTCGCCGCGCCGGTCTCTTCCATTTAACCAGTAAGAACCGCCCGGTTCAAATGGTTTTATTCCGGGTTTTTTTGGTTTTTAGGGTTAGATCGGTTTAGTTTTCATTTTAGTTTATTTAGTAAACGTTCGCTCATTCATCCGTTTAACGAATGGTTTTCGTTCGTTTTGTTTTGGTAACGAACGTTCGCATGGTAGATTTTTCTTTTTAGTTTTATTTCGGCCAGGGACCTATCCGTGAATAAGTTTTATTGCGATTTAGCCCCTGATCTTATAACCAGCATAACTTTTTGCTCGTTAGTCCAAATTAGATGAAACTAACGCCTAAATCTTTGTAACGATCTCTTCTTTCCAGTTAACTAACTTGAACATGATTTGGACACTTTAAAATTTGACTTTAGTTCAGATTAGTAAACGATCTTGTTTCGTTCGTATCTTGAGTTTCGTTTCTCCGTTTGAGTTGTTTCTTTTTGCAAATCGTAGCTAATCACATGTACCTACAGTTAAGGTCTAATCCACATCATAATAATGCTGTTAGGTTTTGTTTTCTATTTAGTTTAGACGTTCGTTTGTTACGTGGTTTGATTTGGATCTTTTCTCGTTTTCTCATTGTTTCATTTGAGTGATTGCTTATGTATGCTACTGTTTGTCTGCGCTAGATTACCCGGAGTGCGAAGCTTGTTACTACGAATCTCTAGAGTTTGCAGGTTGTCAGCAATGCAACTTACACTTTGATCATACTCTTCTATACCTAGTTTTTATTATTGATTAGTATTGCTCCTCAAATTTTTGCATGAGTAGGATTGGGAACATGTGGTTTGGTTGTAGTACTTGAGGTGGGAACCTAATACCTTTTGATCACCCCGGGAATATACGTTACACATTATTATTGCTTAGCCATGCTCATAGATGGGGATTGGATCGTGATTCACATGGAAGTTATGAGTTATTAATTTTGGATAACATTAAGGTGGCAACTTTAATACACATCTGGGTGGATTGGTTGGGGCACCTAGGGAACCCAGTGTTTTCCATTAAGGGAAATCCCTAGGTATCTGTGATTTTTCCTCGGTTCGCCACCCAGGCTCAAAGCGATCATATGATATTTCATGACTAGAAACTTCCGTGTGCAGCCACAAGCCATTATGGGCTCTGGCATAGTTGAGTAAGTTGTATGAGCTCTCGAAGAGGTGGACTATCAGATGTAGAGGGAAAGTAGGTGTACCGGTCTGCCTGGAGTAGAGAGTTAATGCTTTAGAAAGACTGTGTCTCGATCTTCCGATCATGGATGCGATCGAGTTTTGTGGGGAAAAGTGTGAAACCTCTACAGAGTGTTTAAACTAATCATGGTTAGCCATGTCCCCGGTTATGGACATCTTGAGTATTTGGAATTAGATATTATTGTTGATCTCATCACTCTTTAATTAATTGAATTGGGTTTAATGATGATACTTGTTTAATTGGGATTTGAGTTGGGGGAACCTTCTTAATTATTTTAACAACTTGGGAGTAGTTTAAATAAATTTATTTCTTTGTTGTAGGGAAAAACTAGCTTTATGCAAAACCATAAACTTAGAGCCTCCACCAGCCAAATATTGCATGTAAATAAAGATCTTGCATTCATTGCTTTATAGTGTAACTCTGCCAGCATATTCAATGTGCTGACCTACACAGCTGCAACGTCTCATGTTGCAGACTACTCAGACGACGAATAAGGTGCGATATAGCGCTGTCTTGCACTCAGCTATGCCGTTGGAGTTGATGGACTCATTTACCCTCAAAGCTTCCGCAGTTATTTAGTTTAGATGGCCTTCAACCATGATATTTTTGTGTAATCATACTCTTTATGAGGACTCAATGTAATAAGTGTTGGAAATATGCCCTAGAGGCAATAATAAAATGGTTATTATTATATTTCCTTGTTCATGATAATTGTCTATTTTTCATGCTATAATTGTATTGACCGGAAACCGTAATACATGTGTGAATACATAGACCACAACTTGTCCCTAGTGAGCCTCTAGTTGACTAGCTCATTGATCAACAAATGGTTATGGTTTCCTGACCATGGACATTAGATGTCATTGATAACGGGATCACATCATTAGGAGAATGATGTGATGGACAAGACCCAATTCTAAGCATAACACAAGATCGTGTAGTTCGTTTGCTAGAGGCTTTTCTAATGTCAAGTATCATTTCCTTAGACCATGAGATTGTGCAACTCCCGGATACCATAGGAATGCTTTGGGTGTACCAAACGTCACAACGTAACTGGGTGGCTACAAAGGTGCACTACAGGTATCTCCGAAAGTGTCTGTTGGGTTTGCATGAATCGAGACTGGGATTTGTCACTCCGTATGATGGAGAGGTATCTCTGGGCCCACTCGGTAATGCATCATCGTAATGAGCTCAGTGTGACTAAGTAGTTAGTCACGGGATCATGCATTACGGAATGAGTAAAGTGACTTGCCGGTAACGAGATTGAACGAGGTATTGGGATACCGACGATCGAATCTCGGGCAAGTAACATACCTATTGACAAAGGGAATTGTATACGGGATTGACTGAATCCCCGACATCGTGGTTCATCCGATGAGATCATCGTGGAACATGTGGAAGCCAACATGGGTATCCAGATCCCGCTATTTGTTATTGGCCTGAGAGCTGTCTCTATCATGTCTGCATGATTTCCGAACCTGTAGGGTCTACACACTTAAGGTTCGGTGACGCTAGAATTGATATGGGAATTAGTATGCAGTTACCGAATGTCGTTCGGAGTCCCGGATGAGATCCCGGACGTCACTAGGAGTTCCAGAATGGTCCAGCGGTAAAGATTTATATATGGGAAGTCCAGTTTCAGTCACCGGAATAATTTCGGGGGTTACCAGTATTGTACCGGGACCACCGAAAGGTGTCCAGGGGTCCACTGGGTGGGTCCACCTGCCACGAGGGACTTAGTGGGCTGAACAAGGGTGGAAACCAGCCCCCTAGTGGGCTGGTGCGCCCGCCTAGGGCCCAAGGCGGCTAGGGTTGAAAACCCTAGGTGGTGGGGGCGCCTCCCACCAACTTGGGGCGTGGGGGGCAAGCTCCCCCCCTTGGCCGCCGACCCCCCCTTAGATGAGATCTAAGGGGGCCAGCCCCCTCTCCCCTTCCCCTATAAATAGTGGGGGGTGGGAGGGATGCCATACCCTATTGGAAATATGCCCTAGAGGCAATAATAAAAGGATTATTATTATATTTCCTTGTTCATGATAATTGTCTTTATTCATGCTATAACTGTATTATCCGGAAATCGTAATACACGTGTGAATACATAGACCATAATATGTCCCTAGTAAGCCTCTAGTTGACTAGCTCGTTGATCAACAGATAGTCATGGTTTCCTGGCTATGGATATTGGATGTCGTTGATAACGGGATCACATCATTAGGAGAATGATGTGATGGACAAGACCCAATCCTAAGCATAGCACAAGATCGTGTAGTTCGTTTGCTAGAGCTTTTCCAATGTCAAGTATCTTTTCCTTAGACCATGAGATCGTGTAACTCCCGGATACCGTAGGAGTGCTTTGGGTGTACCAAACGTCACAACGTAACTGGGTGACTATAAAGGTGCACTACAGGTATCTCCGAAAGTGTCTGTTGGGTTGACACGGATCGAGACTGGGATTTGTCACTCCGTATGACGGAGAGGTATCTCTAGGCCCACTCAGTAATGCATCATCATAATGAGCTCAAAGTGACCAAGTTGTTGATCACGGGATCATGCATTACGGTACTACTAAAGTGACTTGCCGGTAACGAGACTAAACGAGGTATTGGGATACCGACAATCGAGTGTCGGGCAAGTAACGTACCGATTGACAAAGGGAATTTTATATGGGGTTGTTTAATCCTCGACATCGTGGTTCATCCGATGAAATCATCGAGGAGCATGTGGGAGCAAACAAGGGTATCCAAATCCCGCTGTTGGTTATTGCCCGAGAGTCGTCTTGGTTATGTCTACGTGTCTCCCGAACCCGTAGGGTCTACACACTTAAGGTTCGGTGACGCTAGGGTTGTATGAATATGAGTATGCAGCATACCGAATGTTGTTCGGAGTCCCGGATGAGATCCCGGACGTCACGAGGAGTTCCGGAATGGTCCGGAGGTAAATAATTATATATAGGAAGTGTTGTTTCGGCCATCGGGAAAGTTTCGGGGTCACCCGGTATTGTACCGGGACCACCGGAAGGGTCCCGGGGGTCCACCGGGTGGGGCCACCCATCCCGGAGGGCCCCAAGGGCTTAAGTGGGGAGGGGAACCAGCCCATAGTGGGCTGGTGCGCCCCCCTAGGCCCACCCCCTGCGCCTAGGGTTGAAACCCTAGGGTGGGGGGGCGCCCCACTTTGCCTTGGGGGGCACTCCACCCCCCTGGCCACCGCCCCCTTGGGAGATTGGATCTCCCAGGGCCGGCGCCCCCCCTTGGGGCCTATATAAATCAGGGCAGGGGGGAGGGCAGCCACACCCTGTGCATTGGCACCTCCCTCCCCCTGCTACACCTCGTCCTCCTCCCGCAGCAGCTTGGCGAAGCCCTGCCGGAGTTCTGCTGCATCCACCACCACGCCGTCGTGCTGCTGGATCATCATCAACCTCTCCTTCCCCCTTGCTAGATCAAGAAGGAGGAGACGTCTCCCGTCTTGTACGTGTGTTGAACGCGGAGGTGCTGTCCGTTCAGCACTTGGTCATCAGTGATCTGAATCACGGCGAGTACGACTCCATCATCACCATCCCCTTGAACGCTTCCGCACGCGATCTACAAGTGGTATGTAGATGCAATCTCTCTCCCATGACTCGTTTCTTAGATGAACTCATAGATGGATCTTGCTGAAACCGTAGGAAATTTTTTATTTTTCTGCAACGTTCCCCAACAGTGGCATCATGAGCTAGGTCTATGCGTAGTTCTCTATTGCACGAGTAGAACACAATTTTGTTGTGGGCGTGGATCTTGTCAACTTGCTTGCCACTACTAGTCTTTTCTTGCTTCAGCGGTATTGTGGGATGAAGCGGCCCGGACCAACCTTACACGTACGCTTACGTGAGACCGGTTCCACCGTCAGACATGCACTAGTTGCATAAGGTGGCTGGCGGGTGTCTGTCTCTCCCACTTTAGTTGGAGCGGATTCGATGAAAAGGGTCCTTATGAAGGGTAAATAGAAGTTGACAAAATCACGTTGTGGTTATTCGTAGGTAATAAAACGTTCTTGCTAGAACTCAATTGCAGCCACGTAAAAGATGCAACAACAATTAGAGGACGTCTAACTTGTTTTTGCAGCAATTGTCATGTGACGTGATATGGCCAGAAGTTCTGATGAATGATGAATGATATATTGTGATGTATGAGATCATGTTCTTGTAATAGGAATCACGACTTGCATGTCGATGAGTATGACAACTGGCAGGAGCCATAGGAGTTGTCTTTATTTTTGTATGACCTGCGTGTCATTGAAGAACGCCATGTAAATTACTTTACTTTATTGCTAAACGCGTTAGCCATAGAAGTAGAAGTAGTCGTTGGCGTGACAACTTCATGAAGACACGATGATGGAGATCATGATGACGGAGATCATGGTGTCATGCCGGTGACAAGATGATCATGAAGCCCCGAAGATGGAGATCAATGGAGCTATATGATATTGGCCATATCATGTCACTACTATATAATTGCATGTGATGTTTATTATGTTTATGCATCTTGTTTACTTAGAACGACGGTAGTAAATAAGATGATCCCTTACAACAATTTCAAGAAGTGTTCTCCCCTAACTGTGCACCGTTGCTAAAGTTCGTCGTTTCGAAGCACCACGTGATGATCGGGTGTGATAGATCCTTACGTTCACATACAACAGGTGTAAGACAGTTTTACACATGCAAAACACTTAGGGTTAACTTGACGAGCCTAGCATGTACAGACATGGCCTCGAACACAGAGACCGAAAGGTCGAACACGAGTCGTATAGAAGATACGATCAACATGGAGATGTTCACCGACGATGACTAGTCCATCTCACGTGATGATCGGACACGACCTAGTCGACTCGGATCATGTAACACTTAGATGACTAGAGGGATGTCTAATCTGAGTGGGAGTTCATTGTAATAATTTGATTAGATGAACTTAATTATCATGAACTTAGTCTAAAACCTTTGCAAATATGTCTTGTAGATCAAATGGCCAACGCTCATGTCAACATGAACTTCAACGCATTCCTAGAGAAAACCAAGATGAAAGATGATGGCAGCAACTATACGGAGTGGGTCCGGAACCTGAGGATCATCCTCATAGCTGCCAGGAAACAATATGTCCTAGAAGGACCGCTAGGTGACGCTCCCGTCCCAGAGAACCAAGACGTTATGAACGCTTGGCAGTCTCGCGTTGATGATTACTCCCTCGTTCAGTGCGGCATGCTTTACAGCTTAGAACCGGCGCTCCAAAAGCGTTTTGAGCAACACGGAGCATATGAGATGTTCGAGGAGCTGAAACTAGTTTTCCAAGCTCATGCCCGGGTCGAGAGATATGAAGTCTCCGACAAGTTCTATAGTTGTAAGATGGAGGAAAATAGTTCTGTCAGTGAGCACATACTCAAAATGTTTGGGTTGCATAACCGCCTGACCCAGCTGGACATTCACCTCCCTGACGAGGCGGTCATTGACATAATCCTTCAGTCGCTCCCACCAAGCTACAAGAGCTTTGTGATGAACTACAATATGCGGCGATGGTGAAGACCATTCCTGAAGTATTTTCAATGCTGAAGTCAGCCAAGGTTGAAATCAAGAAAGAATATCAAGTGTTGATGGTCAATAAGACCACTAAGTTCAAGAAGGGCAAGGGCAAGAAGAACTTCAAGAAAGACGGTAAGGATGTTGCCGCGCCCGGTAAGCCAGTTACCGGGAAGAAGTCAAAGAATGGACCCAAGCCTGAGACTGAGTGCTTTTATTGCAAGGGGAAGGGTCACTGGAAGCGGAACTGCCCGAAATACTTAGTGGATAAGAAGGCCGGCAACACCAAAGGTATATTTGATATACATGTAATTGATGTGTACCTTACCAGTACTCGTAGTAACTCCTGGGTATTTGATAACGGTGCCGTTACTCATATTTGTAACTCACAGCAGGAGCTGCGGAATAAGCAGAGACTGGCGAAGGACGAGGTGACGATGTGCGTCGGGAATGGTTCCAGGGTCGATGTGATCGCCGTCGGCACGCTACCTCTACATTTACCTACGGGATTAGTTTTAAACCTCAATAATTGTTATTTAGTGCCAAGTTTGAGCATGAACATTGTATCAGGATCTCGTATAATACGAGATGGCTACTCATTTAAATCCGAGAATAATGGTTGTTCTATTTATATGAGAGATATGTTTTATGGTCATGCTCCGATGGTCAATGGTTTATTCTTAATGAATCTCGAGCGTAATATTACACATATTCATAGTGTGAATACCAAAAGATGTAAAGTTGATAATGATAGTCCCACATACTTGTGGCACTGCCGCCTTGGTCACATTGGTGTCAAGCGCATGAAGAAGCTCCATGCTGATGGACTTTTAGAGTCTCTCGATTATGAATCATTTGACACATGCGAACCATGACTCATCGGCAAAATGACCAAGACTCCGTTCTACGGAACAATGGAGCGAGCAACCAACTTGTTGGAAATCATACATACTGATGTGTGCGGTCCAATGAGCGTTGAGGCTCGCGGAGGATATCGTTATGTTCTCACTCTCACTAATGACTTGAGTAGATATGGGTATGTCTACTTAATGAAACACAAGTCTGAGACCTTTGAAAAGTTCAAGGAATTTCAGAATGAGGTAGAGAATCAACGTGACCGAAAGATAAAGTTCCTATGATCAGATCGTGGAGGAGAATATTTAAGTCATGAATTTGGTACACACTTAAGGAAATGTGGAATCGTTTCACAACTCACGCCGCCTGGAACACCTCAGCGTAACGGTGTGTCCGAACGTCGTAATCGCACTCTATTGGATATGGTGCGTTCTATGATGTCTCTTACCGATTTACCGCTATCTTTTTGGGGATACGCTCTAGAGACAGCTACATTCATTTTAAATAGGGCATCGTCTAAATCCGTTGAGACGACACCGGATGAATTATGGGTTGGGAAGAAACCTAAGCTGTCGTTTCTAAAAGTTTGGGGATGCGATGCTTATGTCAAGAAACTTCAACCTGAAAAGCTCGAACCCAAGTCGGAAAAATGCGTCTTCATAGGATACCCTAAGGAAACCATTGGGTATACATTCTACTTAAGATCCGAGGGCAAGATCTTTGTTGCCAAGAACGGATCCTTTCTGGAAAAAGAGTTTCTCTCGAAAGAAGTAAGTGGGAGGAAAGTAGAACTCGATGAAGTACTACCTCTCGAACAGGAAAGTAGTGCAGCTTAGGAAAATGTTCCTATGATGCCTACACCAACTGAAGAGGAAAATAATGATGATGATCAAGGTACTTCGGATCAAGTTGCTACTGAACTTCGTAGGTCCACAAGGACACGTTCCGCACCAGAGTGGTATGGCAACCCTGTCCTGGAAGTCATGTTGTTAGACAACGGTGAACCTTCCAACTATGAAGAAGCGATGGTGGGCCCAGATTCCAACAAGTGGCTTGAAGCCATGAAATCCGAGATAGAATCCATGTATGAAAACAAAGTGTGGACTTTGACAGACTTGCCCGATGATCGGCGAGCGATAGAAAACAAATGGATCTTTAAGAAGAAGACGGACGCGGATGGAAATGTTACCATCTATAAAGCTCGACTTGTCGCTAAGGGTTATCGACAAGTTCAAGGGATTGACTACGACGAGACATTCTCTCCCGTAGCGAAGCTGAAGTCCGTCCGAATCATGTTAGCAATTGCCGCATACTATGATTATGAGATATGGCAGATGGACGTCAAAACGGCATTCCTTAACGGACATCTTAAGGAAGAGCTGTATATGATGCAGCCGGAAGGTTTTGTCGATCCTAAGAACGCTAACAAAGTATGCAAGCTCCAGCGATCCATTTATGGGCTGGTGCAAGCATCTCGGAGTTGGAACATTCGCTTTGATGAGATGATCAAAGCGTTTGGGTTTATGCAGACTTATGGAGAAGCCTGCGTTTACAAGAAAGTGAGTGGGAGCTCTGTAGCATTTCTCATATTATATGTAGATGACATACTCTTGATGGGAAATGATATAGAACTTCTGGACAGCATTAAGGCCTACTTGATTAAGTGTTTTTCAATGAAGGACCTTGGAGAAGCTGCTTATATATTAGGCATCAAGATCTATAGAGATAGATCGAGACGCCTCATAGGTCTTTCACAAAGCACATACCTTGATAAGATTTTGAAGAAGTTCAAAATGGATTAGTCCAAGAAGGGGTTCTTGCCTGTGTTGCAAGGTGTGAGATTGAGCTCGGCTCAGTCCCCGACCATGGCAAAAGATAAAGAAGAGATGAGTGTCATCCCCTATGCTTCAGCCATAGGATCTATTATGTATGCCATGCTGTGTACCAGACCTGATGTAAACCTTGCCGTAAGTTTGGTAGGAAGGTACCAAAGTAATCCCGGCAAGGAACACTGGACAGCAGTCAAGAATATCCTGAAGTACCTGAAAAGGACAAAGGACATGTTTCTCGTTTATGGAGGTGACGAAGAGCTCATCGTAAAGGGTTACGTCGATGCTAGCTTCGACATAGATCTGGATGACTCTAAGTCACAAACCGGATATGTGTATATGTTGAATGGTGAAGCAGTAAGCTGGTGCAGCTGCAAGCAGAGCGTCGTGGCGGGATCTACATGTGAAGCGGAGTACATGGTAGCCTCGGAGGCAGCGCATGAAGCAATTTGGGTGAAGGAGTTCATCACCGACCTAGGAGTCATACCCAATGCGTCTGGGCCGATCAAACTCTTCTGTGACAACACTGGAGCTATTGCCCTTGCCAAGGAGCCCAGGTTTCACAAGAAGACCAGGCACATCAAGCGTCGTTTCAACTCCATCCGTGAAAATGTTCAAATGGAGACATAGATATTTGCAAAGTACATACGGATCTGAATGTCGCAGATCCGTTGACTAGACCTCTCTCGCGAGCAAAACATGATCAACACCAGAACTCTATGGGTGTGCGATTCATCACAATGTAACTAGATTATTGACTCTAGTGCAGGTGGGAGACTGTTGGAAATATGCCCTAGAGGCAATAATAAAAGGATTATTATTATATTTCCTTGTTCATGATAATTGTGTTTATTCATGCTATAACTGTATTATCCGGAAATTGTAATACACGTGTGAATACATAGACCATAATATGTCCCTAGTAAGCCTCTAGTTGACTAGCTCGTTGATCAACAGATAGTCATGGTTTCCTGGCTATGGACATTGGATGTCGTTGATAACGGGATCACATCATTAGGAGAATGATGTGATGGACAAGACCCAATCCTAAGCATAGCACAAGATCGTGTAGTTCGTTTGCTAGAGCTTTTCCAATGTCAAGTATCTTTTCCTTAGACCATGAGATCGTGTAAGTCCCGGATACCGTAGGAGTGCTTTGGGTGTACCAAACGTCACAACGTAACTGGGTGACTATAAAGGTGCACTACAGGTATCTCCGAAAGTGTCTGTTGGGTTGACACGGATCGAGACTGGGATTTGTCACTCCGTATGACGGAGAGGTATCTCTGGGCCCACTCGGTAATGCATCATCATAATGAGCTCAAAGTGACCAAGTGGTTGATCACGGGATCATGCATTAAGGTACGAGTAAAGTGACTTGCCGGTAACGAGACTGAACGAGGTATTGGGATACCGACGATCGAGTCTCGGGCAAGTAACGTACCGATTGACAAAGGGAATTGTATATGGGGTTGTTTAATCCTCGACATCATGGTTCATCCGATGAAATCATCGAGGAGCATGTGGGAGCCAACATGGGTATCCAGATCCCGCTGTTGGTTATTGCCCAAGAGTCGTCTCGGTCATGTCTACGTGTCTCCCGAACCCGTAGGGTCTACACACTTAAGGTTCGGTGACGCTAGGGTTGTATGAATATGAGTATGCAGCATACCGAATGTTGTTCGGAGTCCCGGATGAGATCCCGGACGTCACAAGGAGTTCCGGAATGGTCCGGAGGTAAATAATTATATATAGGAAGTGTTGTTTCGGCCATTGGGAAAGTTTCAGGGTCACCCGGTATTGTACCGGGACCACCGGAAGGGTCCCGGGGGTCCACCGGGTGGGGCCACCCATCCCGGAGGGCCCCAAGGGCTGAAGTGGGGAGGGAAACCAGCCCATAGTGGGCTGGTGCGCCCTCCTAGGCCCACCCCTGCGGCTAGGGTTGAAACCCTAGGGTGGGGGGGGGCGCCCCACTTTGCCTTGGGGGGCACTCCACCCCCCTTGCCGCCGCCCCCTTGGGAGATTGGATCTCCCAGGGCCGCCCCCCTGGGGGCCTATATAAAGGAGGGCAGGGGGGAGGGCAGCCACACCCTGTGCGTTGGCGCCTCCCTCCCCCTGCTACACCTCGTCCTCCTCCCGCAGCAGCTTGGCGAAGCCCTGCCGGAGTTCTGCTGCATCCACCACGACGCCGTCGTGCTGCTGGATCATCATCAACCTCTCCTCCCCCCTTGCTTGATCAAGAAGGAGGAGACGTCTCCCGTCCCGTACGTGTGTTGAACGCGGAGGTGCTGTCTATTTAACACTTGGTCATCGGTGATCTGAATCACGGCGAGTACGACTCCATCATCACCATCCCCTTGAACGCTTCCGCACACGATCTACAAGTGGTATGTAGATGCAATCTCTCTCCCATGACTCGTTGCTTAGATGAACTCATAGATGGATCTTGGTGAAACCGTAGGAAAATTTTTAATTTTCGGCAACATTCCCCAACATACCCTTCCCCTGGTGCAGCCCTTCCCCTCTCCAACACCACCACCTCCTTCGTAGTGCTCGGCGAAGCCCTGCCGGAGAACTGCAAGCTCCACCACCACGCCGTCGTGCTGCTGGAGCTCTCCCTCAACTTCTCCTCTCCCCTTGCTGGATCAAGGAGGAGATGTCCCCGGGCTGTACGTGTGTTGTATGCGGAGGTGCCGTCCGTTCGGCGTTAGATCGGATCTTCCACAATTTGAATCGCCGCGAGTACGACTCCCTCATCCGCGTTCTAGTGACACTTCCGCTTAGCGATCTTCAAAGGTATGAAGATGCTCATCCTCTCCCTCTCTTGTTGCTAGAATCTCCATAGATTGATCTTGGTGATGCGTAGAAAATTTTGAATTATTGCTACATTACCCAACAGTGGCATCATGAGCCAGGTCTATTGCGTAGATTCTATGCACGAGTAGAACACAAGTAATTGTGGGTGTTGGTTTGTTCAATTTGCTTATCGTTACTAGTCCTATCTTGTTTAGGCGGTATTGTGGGATGAAGTGGCCTAGACCGACCTTATAGGTACGCTTACGTAAGACAGGTTCCACCGACTGACATGCACTTGTTGCATAAAGGTGGCTAGTGGGTGCCAGTCTCTCCCACTTTAGTCGGATCGGATTCGATGAAAAGGGTCCTTAGGAAGGGTAAATAGCAATTGGCATATCACTGTTGTGGCTTTTGCGTAGGTAAGAAATGTTCTTGCTAGAAACCCATAGCAGCCACGTAAAACATGCAACAAAAATTAGAGGACGTCTAACTTGTTTTTGCAGGGTATGCTATATGATGTGATATGGCCAAAAGAATGTGATGAATGATATGTGATGTATGAGATTGATCATGTTCTTGTAATAGGAATCACGACTTGCATGTCGATGAGTATTACAGCCGGCAGGAGCCATAGGAGTTGTCTTAATTTATTGTATGACCTGCGTGTCATTGAAAAGGCCACGTAATTACTTTACTTTATTGCTAACTGTTAGCCATAGTAGTAGAAGTAATAGTTGGCGAGACAACTTCATGACGACACGATGATGGAGGTCATGGTGTCAGGCCGGTGACGAAGGTGATCATGCCGTGCCTCAAGATGGAGATCAAAGGCGCAAGATGATATTGGCCATATCATGTCACTTTATGATTTGCATGTGATGTTTGTCATGTTTACCTCATATTTCCTTAGACGACGGTAGCATAAATAAGATGATCCCTCATAAAATTTCAAGGAAAGTGTTGCCCCTAACTGTACACCATTGCGAAAGTTCGTTGTTTCGAAGAACCACGTGATGATCGGGTGTGATAGATTCTAACGTTCTCATACAACGGGTGTAAACCAGATTTACACATGCAAAACACTTAGGTTGACTTGACGAGCCTAGCATGTACAGACATGGCCTCGGAACACAAGAGACTGAAAGGTCGAACATGAGTTGTATAGTAGATATGATCAACATCTCACATGATGATCGTACACGGCCTAGT
Organism: Triticum dicoccoides; assembly: GCF_002162155.2. Lineage (NCBI taxonomy): Eukaryota > Viridiplantae > Streptophyta > Magnoliopsida > Poales > Poaceae > Triticum > Triticum dicoccoides. The sequence continues at coordinate 179,608,207 of NC_041385.1, read as the reverse complement.
TGACTCGGATTATGTATCACTTAGATGACTAGAGGGTTGTCTATCTGAGTGGGAGTTCATTAAATAATTTGATTAGATGAACTTAATTATCATGAACATAGTATAAAATATCTTTGCAATATGTCTTGTAGATCAAATGGCCCAAGCTAATGTTGCCCTCAACTTTAACGCGTTCCTAGAGAAAACCAAGCTGAAAGCGATGGTAGCAAGTATATAGAATGGGTCCGGAACTTGAGGATCATCCTCATAGCTGCCAAGAAAGCATATGTCCTAGAAGCACCGCTAGGTGAAGCACCCATTTCCCTAGCAACTCAAGACGTTATGAACGCCTGGCAGTCGCGTAGTCATGATTACTCCCTGGTTCAGTGCGGCATGCTTTACAGCATAGAACCGGGGCTCCAAAAGCGTTTTGAGCAGCACGGAGCACATGAGATGTTCCAAGAGCTGAAAATGGTTCTCCAAGCTCATGCCTGGGTCGAGAGATATGAAGTCTCCAACAAGTTCTACAGTTGTAAGATGGAGGAAAATAGTTTTGTCAGTGAGCATATACTCACTATGTCCGGGTTACACAACCGTTTGTCTCGGTTGGGAGTTAATCTCCCAGATGACTCGGTCATTGACATGATCCTCCAGTCGCTCCCACCTAGCTACAAGAGCTTTGTGATGAACTACAATATGCAAGGGATGGAGAAGTCCATTCTCGAGTTATATTCAATGCTGAAATCAGCGAAGGTGGAAATCAAAAAGGAACATCAAGTGTTTATGGTGAATAAGACCACTAGTTTGAAGAAAGGCAAGGGTAAAAAGAACTTCAAGAAGGACGGCAAGGGAGTTGCCGCGCCCGGTAAATCAGTTGCCGGGAAGAAGCCAAACAATGGACCCAAGCCCGATACTCAATGCTTTTATTGCAAGGGAAATGGTCACTTGAAGCGGGACTGCCCCAAGTACTTAGTGGACAAGAAGGCCGGCAACACCAAAGGAATATGTGATATACATGTTATTGATGTGTACCTTACTAGTACTCATAGTAGCTCCTGGGTATTTGGTACCGGTGCGGTTGCTCATATTTGTAACTCAAAACAGGAGCTGCGGAATAAGCGGAGACTGGTGAAGGACGAGGTGATGATGCGCGTCAGGAATGGTTCCAAGGTCGATGTGATCGCCGTCGGCACGCTACCTCTACATTTACCTACGGGATTAGTTTTAAACCTCAATAATTGTTATTTAGTGCCAGCTTTGAGCATGAACATTGTATTTGGATTTCGTTTAATGCGAGATGGCTACTCATTTAAATCCAAGAATAATGGTTGCTCTATTTATTTGAGAGATATGTTTTATGGTCATGCCCCGCTGGTCAATGGTTTATTCTTATTGAATCTCGAACGTGATGTTACACATATTCATAGTGTGAATACCAAAAAAATGTAAGGTTAATGATGATAGTCCCACATACTTGTGGCACTGCCGCCTTGGTCACATTGGTGTCAAACGCATGAAGAAGCTCCATGCAGATGGACTTTTGGAGTCTCTTGATTATGAATCATTTGACATGTGCGAACCATGCCTCATGGGCAAGATGACCAAGACTCTGTTCTCCGGAACAATGGAGCGAGCAACCAACTTGTTGGAAATCATACATACTGATGTGTGCGGTCCAATGAGTGTTGAGGCTCGTGGTGGTTATCATTATATTCTCACCCTCAGTGATGACTTGAGTAGATATGGGTATGTCTACTTAATGAAACACAAGTCTAAGACCTTTGAAAAGTTCAAGGAATTTCAGAGTGAGGTGGAGAATCAACGTGACAGGAAAATAAAGTTCTTATGATCAGATCATGGAGGAGAATATTTAAGTCACTAGTTTGGTACGCACTTAAGGAAATGTTGAATTGTTTCACAACTCACGCCGCCTGGAACACCTCACCGTAATCGAGTGTTTGAACGTCGTAGTCGCACTCTATTGGATATGGTGCGATCTATGATGTCTCTTACCGATTTACTGCTATCATTTTGGGGATATGCTTTAGAGACAACCACATTCACTTTAAATAGGGCACCGTCTAAATCCGTTGAGACGACATCGAATGAATTATGGTTTGGGAAGAAACCTAAGTTGTCGTTTCTAAAAGTTTGGGGATGCGATGCTTATGTTAAGAAACTTCAACCTGAAAAGCTTGAACCCAAGTCGGAAAAATGTGCCTTCATACGATACCCTAAGGAAACCATCGGGTATACCTTCTACCTCAATTCCGAAGGAAAAATCTTTGTTGCCAAGAACGGGTCCTTTCTCGAGAAAGAGTTTCTCTCAAAAGACGTAAGTGGGAGGAAAGTAGAACTTGATGAAGTACCGCCTCTTGAACCGGAAAGTAGCGCAGCTCAAGAAAATGTTTCTGTGGTGCCTGCACTGACTAGAGAGGAAGTTAATGATGATGATCAAGGAACTTCGGATCAAGTTGCTACTAAACTTCGTAGGTCCACAAGGACACGTTCCTGTAACATCCAAAATTTTCAATTTGGAATGTTATACATTAGATCATCATGGCATATCATATTTTATTGCATTTTTGGTTGGTCCTAGAAATTCTACGCAAATCAAGGACCCATGGAGAGAGTTGGGGATTTCGTTATTTTCATATTTGAGTTTTCTCAAATTTTGAAAAGAGGATCATTTGGTTTTAATTATTTCTCTCCTAATATTTCTAATATAAAAAATAAAAGAGAGGGGATAAAATGACTTCTCCAAAATAAAGAATATTGAAGGGAAAATATTAAAATCAAATAAGTATTTTATTCGGAGTTTTATCGCTATTTTATTTGAATTAGGAAAAAAAGGAGTTTTTCAAAATTGCATTAGAGGCCCAAATAAATGTTCACTTTGTCCGCTATATTTTTAGAGGACGGGGAAAATTTATTTCAGGATTTTTGGTGTCCGTTTAGTATTTCTTTTAATCGTTTTTCTATGCGTTGGAATTTTTTTAAAAAAAGGAACCGCCTTACCGGGCCGTGTCCGCCTGGGAAACTGACCCGGCCGGCCCTTTAAGAGGTCGAGGCCTGAGCTGAGCCGAGCCCTGCCAGCCCCGCCGCCGCCCAAACCCTAACCCGTCGTCGATGCCTCGATTCGCGTGCGCCGCCAGCCGCCGCCGCTGCACCCCGCCGCCCTCGCCTCGCCGCCAGCCCCCCCGCCCGACCCGAGCGCCGCCCGCCGCTCGCCGCCGCACCGCTGGAGTTGCCCACCGCCACCGGAATTCCCGCCGCCGCCGCCGACACGTTTGCCGAGGTAGCCACCGGTCTTATTTAAAAACCATTCGGTTTTATTTCGTAAATCTAGATTCTTTTTTTAGATTAGATCGATTCGGTTTTTTTCCAGTTTAGTTAAATAGTGCACGTTCGTCCATACGTTCATTTTAACGAACGGTGTTCACCCGTTAGCCGCAGATAGCGAACGTTTGCTCGTTAGTCTATTCGTCAGTTTTTCTTTTTCCAGGGTTTTTCCGCGATTATTTTCGATCGCGATTTCTGCGCTGATTTTTGTTTTAGATTATCTTTCGCTCATTTATCGGAATCAAGCGATTCAAGCGCCTAGATCTTCGTCTCAAAGCCCTCTTTCGGTTTAACCAACTTAAACAATATTTTGGTACTTTAAAATTTGACTTTAGTCCAGATAAGTAAACGGATCTTGTTTCTTTCGTAGTTTGAGTTTCGTTGTTTCGTTTGATTTGATTCTTTTTGCAAACAGGAGTTCTTAAGTTGAACTTTCTGGCTAGATCTCTTATTTGACTTTTACCCGTGCTTCTAGTTGAGTGCTTATGTATGTATCTGTTTGTTTGCGATAGAGTACCCGGAGTGAGAAGCGTGCTACTACGAGTCTCTAGGTTTCACGGATCATCAACAAGGCAAGTAACACTTTGATCATACCTTTTTTACCCAGTTTTTATTGCATTAGATCAACCCTCAAACATTGCATGGGTAGGATCTGAATAACATGTGGGCTTTGGGAAGTAGATGATGAGGTAGAACCTATTTCCCTGTTTATTATCAAACCTTTGGGAGTAACTTCTACGTTATGTTTATATTGCTATGCTATTCTCGTAGACGTGGTTGGGTAAGTGTATCCATGACAGATGTGAGTACTACTAATTAATGGTTAACTTCAGGTGGCTACCTAAATACACATCTGGGTGGATTGCTTGAGGCACCCTGGAGTACCCAGTGGTTGTCTAGGCACCTGGAGAATCCAATGTTGTCCAAGGATATCCTGGAGTACCCGTGTGATCATCCTACGGTCTGCCACCCAGGCTCAAAGTGATCATATGATTATTCATGCTAGAAACTTCCGTGTGCAGTGATAACCCACAAGTATAGGGGATAGTTGTAGCCCCTTTCGATATGTAAGAGTGTCGAACCCAACGAGGAGCTAAAGGTAGAACAAATACTCTCTCAAGTTCTATCGACCACCGATACAACTCTACGCACGCTTTGACATTCGCTTTACCTAGAACATGTATGAAACTAGAAATACTTTGTAGCTGTGATAGGATAGGTTTTCAAGATAATAAAGAACACGTAAATAAAAACTAGGGGCTGTTTAGATAAAGATGCAATAAAGTAAATATAGCGAGTATGGAAAAGTTGTGGTAGGAGTTGTGGAATTGTCCCTAAGCAATTGACTATGTTAATAGACCGGTAATCGCTATCGCAATTCTATTTGAGGGAGAGGCATAAGCTAACATACTTTCTCTACTTGAATCATATGCACTTATGATTGGAACTCTAGCAAGCATCCGCAACTACTAAAGATTCATTAAGGTAAAACCCAACCATAGCATTAAAGCATCAAGTCCCCTTTTATCCCATACGCAAACAACCTACTTACTCGGGTCTGTGCTTCTGTCACTCACGCCACCCACCATAAGCAAAATCATAAACATATTGCAAACCCTACAGCGGGAATCCCTCACGCTTGCTCGACACGGAGGGCACCATAGGACAGCACCAATAATAAAACATACAACTCAAACCAATCATAGCAATTCATCAATCACCGATAGGACAACGAAAATCTACTCAGACATCATAGGATGGCAACACATCATTGGAAAATAATATGAAGCATAAAGCACCAAATTCAAGTAGAGGGTACAGCGGGTTGCGGGAGAGTGGACCGCTGTAGATAGAAGGGGGAAGGTGATGGAGATGTTGGTGAAGATGGCGGAGGTGTTGGTGAAGATCGCGGTGATGATGATGGCCCCCGGCGGCATTCCGGCGCCACCGGAAGCAAGGGGGAGAGGACCACCTTCTTCTTCTTATTCCTTGACCTTCTCCCTAGATGGGAGAAGGGTTTCCCCTCTGGTCCTTGGCTCCCATGGCTTGGGAGGGGCGAGAGCCCCTCCGAGATTGGATCTATCTCTCTGTTTCTGCGTTCTCTGCGTTGGCAGATTCTACCCCTTCACCGTTTCTTTTATATCCGAAGATCCGTAACTACGATTGGGGTGAATCTTTCGCTCAGATCTTCCTTGTAAAATTAGCTTGCTTGCGCCAGAAGGAGAGAATCAACCGCCTTACGGGTGGACCACGAGGGTCAGTGGCGCGCCTGGGGGGGGGGTGTAGGGCACGCCCCCTACCTCGTGACCACCCTGGACACCGTTTCACATCGATTTTACTTCCAGAAAATCATAAATATTCCAAAAAAAATCTCCGTCCATCTTTATCCCGTTTGGACTCCGTTTGATATTGGGTTTCTACGAAACAAAAAACATGCAACAGACAGGAACTGGCACTGGGCACTGGATCAATAAGTTAGTCCCAAAAATAATATAAAAAGTTGCCAAAAAGTATATGAAAGTGAATAATATTGTCATGGAACAATCAAAAATTATAGATACGACGGAGATGTATCAGCATCCCCAAGCTTAATTCCTGCTCGTCCTCGAGTTGGTAAATGATAAAAAAGAATAATTTTTGATGTGGAATGCTACCTAGCATAATCTTGATCATATGTCTAATCATGGCATGAATATTAAGACACGAGTGATTCAAAGCAATAGTCTATCATTTGACATAAAAACAATAATACTTCGAGCGTACCAATAAAGCAATAATGTCTTTTCAAAACAACAAGGCAAAAGCAAGCTTATCCCTACAAAATCATATAGTTTGGCCATGCTTCATTTTCGTCAGACAAAATGCCCCCATCATGCACAACCCCGATGACAAGCCGAGCAATTGGTTCATACTTTTTAACGCGCTTCAGCTTTTTCAACCCTCACGCAATACATGAGCGCAAGCCATGGATATAGCACTATAGGTGGAATAGAATATAATGATGGAGGTTAGGTGGAGAAGACAAAAAAGGGAGAAAGTCTCATATCGACGCGCTAATCAATGGGCTATGGAGATTCCCATCAATTGATGTCAATGTGAGGAGTAGGGATTGCCATGCAACGGATGCACTAAGAGCTATAAGTGTATGAAAGCTCAACAAAAGAAACTAAGTGGGTGTGCATCCAACTTGCTTGCTCATGAAGACCTAGGGCATTTGAGGAAGCCCATCGTTGGAATATACAAGCCAAGTTCTATAATGAAAATTCCCACTAGTATATGAAAGTGACAACATAGGAGACAATCTATATGAAGAACATGGTGCTACTTTGAAGCACAAGTGTGGAAAAAGAGATAGTAACATTGCCCCTTTTCTTTTCTTTTCTTTTTTTGGTGGGCTTCTTTGGCCCCCTTTTTTATTTAGGCTTCTTTGGCCTTTCCTTTTTTTGGGGGCAATGTTCTATAATGATGATCATCACACTTCTATTTACTTACAACTCGATATTACAACTGGATACTGGAACAAAGATATGACTCTATATGAATGCTTCCGGTGGTGTACCGGGATGTGCAATGATCTAGCGTAGCAATGCCAGCAAAAAAGGACAAGCCATGAAAACATCATGCTAGCTATCTTACGATCATGCAAAGCAATATGACAATGAATGCTAAAGTCATGAATATGATGATGATGGAAGTTGCATGGCAATATATCTCGGAATGGCTATGGAAATGCCATGATAGGTAGGTATGGTGACTGTTTTGAGGAAGATATAATGAGGCTTATGTGTGACAGAGCGTATCGTATCACGGGGTTTGGATGCACCGGCGAAGTTTGTACCAACTCTCGAGGTGAGAAGGGGCAATGCACGGTACTGAAGAGGCTAGCAATGATGGAAGGGTGAGAGTGCGTATAATCCATGGACTCAACATTAGTCATAAAGAACTCATATACTTATTGCAAAAGTTTATTAGCCCTCGAAGAAAAGTACTACTACACATGCCCTAGGGGGATAGATTGGTAGGAAAAGACCATCGCTCATCCCCGACCGCCACTCATAAGGAAGACAATCAAAGAAACACCCCATGCTTCAAATTTGTCACACAACGGTTACCATACGTGCATGCTACGGGACTTGCAAACCTCAACACAAGTGTCTCTACAATCCACAACCACCCACTAGCATGACTCTAATATCACCATCTTTATATCTCAAAACTATTGCAAGGAATCAAACATATCATATTCAGTGATCTACAAGTTTATGTAGGATTTTATGACTAACCATTTGAATGACCAATTCCTGTCATCTCTCTAAATAGATATAAGTGAAGCAAGAGAGTTTAATTCTTTCTACAAAAGATATGCCCACGCTCTAACAAATATAAGTGAAGCAAAAGAGCATTCTACAAATGGCGGTTTTCTATGTAAAGAGAAACAGGCAATCCAACTTCAAATGATATAAGTCAAGCACATGAAGCATTCTATAAAGCCACACTCAAAAGATTTAAGTGAAGTGCAATGAGCATTATATAAATGAACCAGGGACTATCTCATACCAGCATGGTGCATAAAAGAAGAATAAAAACCTAATTGCAAAAGATGCTCCAAGACTTGCACATAATGCACGAACGAAACGAATTCGAAAACATACTGATACTTGTTGAAGAAAGAGGGGATGCATCCCCAGCATCCCCAAGCTTAGATGCTTGAGTCTCCTTGAATATTAACTTGGGGTGCCTCGGGCATCCCCAAGCTTGAGCTCTTGCCTCTCTTCCTTCTTCTCACATCGAAACATCCTCGATTAGACACTACATCCACACAAAACTTCAACAGAAAACTCGGTAAGATCCGTTAGTATAATAAAGCAAATCAACACTCTAAGTACTGTTGCAAACCAATTCATATTTTGTTTTTGCATTGTGACTACTATAATATAACTTTTTCATGGCTTAATCCACTGATATAAATTGGTAGATTCATCAAAACAAGCAAACTATGCATCAAAAACAGAATCTGTCAAAAACAGAACAGTCTGTAGTAATCTGAACATCCACCATACTTTGGGTACCCCAAAAATTCTACCAAAATTAGGAAACATAAACAAGTTGTATAGAAAGACAGTACAAAAGGAATCAGAACCAATTGACGTTCCAGTTAAAAATGTAAAAACACGCACTACAGCCAAAGTTTCTGTCCTGCACCATACAAACCAACAAGCATTGTAAACATCCTAAAGGCAAACCTTGCCATATTATTTTTATAATACAATGGAATTGTACAAGGGGATAATTATTTTTGATGAAAAGTTTTTGTAATCAAGATTCACAAAGTTTCTGTGAGCATGAACAAAGTTCAAGGAGCTCCCCCACTTCAACAATGCTTGTCTCTCTCACTTTCACTTCTCTTTTTGAAAAGTTTTGGGTTCCCCTCTTTATTTTTGTTGTTTTTAAACTATATGAAAGCACTCAACAGAAATAAATGACTCTCTAAAACTTCCGGGTTGTCTCCCTGGCAGCGCTTTCTTTAAAGCCATTAAGCTAGGCATTTACTGCTCAAGTAATGGATCCATCCGGATCCCAAGGTATATCAAAGCCAATTTTAATTAACAATGATTTGTAATTTAGTAGTGAGCACAAAGTAACATATATCATGCAACAACGAAGTCTAACTCTCTTCCTATGCATCGGCATGTCATAAAAGAACAATTCATGCACACATAGTAAAGGCCAATGCATAGTATAAGTAGTTTCTTGCAATTCTATCGTGTTGGAAACATAAAGAGGCAGAGATGTAGTTCCTCTCTCGTAATAATTGCATGTAGGAGCAGCAAGCACATGCATATTACATTCATTAAAATCATCATGTGCAATGGTAAAAGGCAACCCATCAATATAATCCTTAATAAGTGCAAGCTTCTCCGATATAGTGTAGTTTGGAGAATTCAAAAAGATAATAGGACTATCATGCATGGGTGCAATAGCAATAATTTCATTCATAACATAAGGAACTATAGCAAGTTCATCTCCATAAGCATAATTCATATTGGCATCTTGGCCACAAGCATAGCAAGCATAATCAAAAAGGGATATTTCAAGAGAATCAATGGGATCATAGCAATCATCATAGCAATCATCCTTCGGTAAGAACGAAGGGGAATTAAATAATGTATGAGTTGGAGGGTTACTCTCATTAGAAGGTGGGCACGGGTAGCTAATCCGTTCTTCCTCCTTTTGTTCTTCGCTCTCCTCATCATCTTTTTCATCCAATGGAATCAGAGTTTCATCAATTTCTTCTTCCATAGCTTCCTGCAAAATATTAGTCTCTTCTTGGACAGCGGAGGTTTTCTTAATAAATTGTTTAACATAGGCATTAGAAGCATAATTCTCATAACAATACTCAAGTATGGCAAAATTTTCAGATTTGTAAAGAGTAGTATCATACTTTGCAATCAAAATAGCAATTTCAAGAGCACCCTTAAAAGCAACAAATTCTTCAATTTGTTGAACATCTAGTAACTATAAACACCCTTAGCATACGAAGATAAGATCCCATTATCAATAAACTCACATTGGTAGGGAAGGTGTTTTTTAGGGTTTTCAGAACAACAAGTAAAATCATATTCCCAACATAAATTCCAAGCATAGCATTGTAAACATTGAATTTGACCCCATAACAGTTTCCCTTTTTCAGATATACAATGTCGCACATAACAAGCATGCTCATCTAAAGATTTGTCCTCAACTAAGCTAGTTGGGATTTCAGCACGAGCACAAAGGGATCGAAGATGATCCAAGTAATAAGCTTCAGCAGTGTGATAGATTTTGAGTGGTTCCTCAACAATTGGTTTAGCAGGTACAACTAATTTTTTGGTATTTTGCGTTTCCTACCCATAGCTAAAGATAGAAAACAACTAATAACAGCAAATAAAAATTACTTAGTGATAAAGCAAACAAGCACACACGAGAATATTCACCCCACGCTATGACTCCCCGGCAAAGGCGCCAGAAAAAGGTCTTGATAACCCACAAGTATAGGGGATAGTTGTAGCCTCTTTCAATAAGTAAGAGTGTCGAACCCAACGAGGAGCTAAAGGTAGAACAAATACTCTCTCAAGTTCTATCGACCACCGATACAACTCTACGCACGCTTTGACGTTCGCTTTACCTAGAACATGTATGAAACTAGAAGTACTTTGTAGCTGTGATAGGATAGGTTTTCAAGATAATAAACAACACGTAAATAAAAACTAGGGGCTGTTTAGATAAAGATGCAATAAAGTAAATATAGCGAGTATGGAAAAGTGGTGGTAGGAGTTGTGGAATTGTCCCTAAGCAATTGACTATGTTACTAGACCGGTAATCGCTATCGCAATTCTATTTGAGGGAGAGGCATAAGCTAACATACTTTCTCTACTTGAATCATATGCACTTATGATTGGAACTCTGGCAAGCATACGCAACTACTAAAGATTCATTAAGGTTAAACCCAACCATAGCATTAAAGCATCAAGTCCCCTTTTTATCCCATACGCAAACAACCTACTTACTCGGGTCTGTGCTTCTGTCACTCACGCCACCCACCATAAGCAAATCATAAACATATTGCAAACCCTACAGCAGGAATCCCTCACGCTTGCGCGACATGGAGGGCACCATAGGACAGCACCAATAATAAAACATGCAACTCAAACCAATCATAGCAATTCATCAATCACCGATAGGACAACGAAAATCTACTCAGACATCATAGGATGGCAACACATCATTGGAAAATAATATGAATCATAAAGCACCATGTTCAAGTAGAGGGTATAGCGGGTTGCAGGAGAGTGGACCGCTGTAGATAGAAGGGGGAAGGTGATGGAGATGTTGGTGAAGATGGCGGAGGTGTTGGTGAAGATCGCGGTGATGATGATGGCCCCCGGCGGCATTCCGGCGCCACCGGAAGCAAGGGGGAGAGGGCCACCTTCTTCTTCTTATTCCTTGACCTTCTCCCTAGATGGGAGAAGGGTTTCCCCTCTGGTCCTTGGCTCCCATGGCTTGGGAGGGGCGAGAGCCCCTCCGAGATTGGATCTATCTCTCTGTTTCTGCGTTCTCTGCGTTGGCAGATTCTACCCCTTCACCGTTTCTTTTATATCCGAAGATCCGTAACTACGATTGGGGTGAATCTTTCGCTCAGATCTTTCTTGTAAAATTAGCTTTCTTGCGCCAGAAGGAGAGCATCAACCGCCTTACGGGTGGACCACGAGGGTCAGGGGCGCGCCTGGGGGGGTAGGGCGCGCCCCCCTACCTCGTGACCACCCTGGACACCGTTTCGCGTTGATTTTACTTCCAGAAAATCATATATATTCCAAAAAAAAATCTCCGTCCATTTTGTCCCGTTTGGACTCTGTTTGATATTGGGTTTCTGCGAAACAAAAAACATGCAACAGACAAGAACTGGCACTGGGCACTGGATCAATAAGTTAGTCCCAAAAATAATATAAAAAGTTGCCAAAAAGTATATGAAAGTGAATAATATTGGCATGGAACAACCAAAAATTATAGATACGACGGAGACGTATCATGCAACCACAAGCTATTATGGGCTCTAGCATAGTTGAGTATGTCGCATGACCTCTTTCTGTGGTGGGCTAGCAGATATAGGGGAAAGTAGGTGTAATTGTCCACCTAGAGTAAAGAGTTATTGTTTCAGAAAGATTGTGTCTCGAATCTCCGACCATGGATGTATTCGAGTCTTGTGGGGAAAAGTGCGCAAACCTCTGCAGAGTGTACAAACTAATCATGGTTAGCCGTGTCCCCGGTTATGGACATCTTGAGTATCCGGTTCTTGGATTATCATGTTGATCTCATCACTCTAAATATAATTTGATTGGGTTAATGATGATGTTTAATTGGGATTGAGTTGGAGGAACCTTCTCAATGTTTAACAACCACCATGATAGTTAAATAAAATTTATTCCTTTGTTGTAGGGAAAAATTGGATTTATGCAAAACTATAACCATAGAGCTTTCCACCAGCCAAATATGCACGTAGTGATAGCATTTATTTTGTTCATTATTCTATGTGTTATATTGCCAGCATATTCCATGTGCTGACCCGTTTTGGGCTGCAACGTTCATGTTGCAGACTTTTCAGACGACGAGTAACGTGCCATAGGTCGTTGTCTTTCACTCAGTTATGCCGTTAGAGTTGATGGACTCACTTTATCTTCCAAAGCCTTCCACTATTATCGTTTTTAGATGGCCTTAAGTCATATTATTTTAATAAGTTCTCTTTTGAGACATTCGATGTAATAAGTGTGTGATTGCTACTCTGTTATAAATCCTCGAGTACTGTGCATGTCAGCATTACCGATCCAGGGATGACACTGATGCACAGAGGTCAGACTGTTTGAGGTCTGGTCGCTACAAGATGGTATCAGAGCACACGCTGACTATAGGACACGACCACTAAGATAACACCCTAGATCACTACTCTCTTCTCATTTCTGACTCCTCTCCCTTTTCTACTCTATAGGATGGTGGATGCAAGGAACAACTTTACACAACCGGATGAAGATACACCTTTTGGACGACACTTGAAGGAAGTCACTAGATACCTGAACATGGCAATACCAAGATTCACCGGGACCTACATCGCCACTTTACCAGAAGAGGAGCTTTGGATTATTCGAGTTCAAGTTCCAGGAAGGACGTTCATGCCAGTCACTGAGCCCACAGAGTTTTCCTTTGATGCACCGACCTGGAGTCTAGGAAAGAGCATGGCAGCCCACATCACCATGGGACATATTGGAGAAGTTTACCACAAGGATCTCAAGGATACTATCTATCAGATTTGTGGGCGCCGAGATGAGAAATGGGAGATGATCAGCACCAGGAGGGATAGATCCATTTCAGCTTTCATCCAGGTGTGAAACCAGCACATTCGACGCCAGGAGAACCAAAGGTGCGCATGCATCATAGATATGAAGAAGGCAAGGACCAGGATCATGGAGCTGGAGGAAGAACTCAAGTCTACACGCGATGGATATGAGGAGGAGATGACGATACTCGTGGAGAAGAATGACGATTTGACAAAGAAGCTAGGAGTATTCATGGGAGACCCCGCGCCAGGAGGAGAATACGATGACTCCACTTGTCCGGAGAACTACATCATCATCGACGACACCGACTCGGACCCCGATGATAGCGATGATGACTATGTTGACGAAGCTGGAGCAGATATCATGGAGTCTTCCACCGATTAAAAACTTCTAGTCGACCACCATATCAGTAGTAGTATTCCCCCATGTATATAGTATAGTCCGAGCACTTTTGTAACGACAGTTAGATCGATGTATGCCCTTGTTTGAATTGATTGGAGTGATATGATTGTGTTTGTCTCATGTGCATACGGGTAGTGTTTTCCCTCTAGATCTCATTCTATTCTATTTTCTCATCTTTTCTAAACCCATTAGATGTCTCCGAGACGCGACAATGGATTTGCTTTCCCACTGGAGCTAACTCAGTTGATCCAGCAGCAGAATACCCTGATGCAGCTACTAGTCCAGAACCAGAACTACAGGAACAACAACAACAACCCACCAGCACAGCCACCTGTTGATCACTTAGCCCGTTTTCTAAGGCTGAATCCGCTGGTGTTCTCTAGTAGCACCGAGCCAATAGTTGTAGATGATTGGCTCCGCAAGATTGGAAGGGAGTTGACCACTGTAGGATGCACAGATGCGGAGAGAGTGCATTTTGCTGCACATTAGCTTGATGGACCCGCATCATCATGGTGGGAGAATTTCACAGCCACTTACCCCATCGACACTATCACATGGGACCAGTTTCACCAGGCTTTTCGCACTGCCCATGTTTCAGTAGGAGCTATGGCCATGAAGAAGCGCAAGTTTCACAACTTGCGCCAAGGAAGATGCATAGTGGGCCAGTATGTGGATGATTTTAGTAAGTTAGCACGTTATGCCCCGGATGAGGTTGCTACAGATGCAACTAAGCAGGAGAAGTTTCTGGAAGGACTAAATGATGTGTTGAGCATGCAGTTGATGGTGGCAACCTTCAACAACTACCAGGAGTTGGTAGATAGAGTTCTCATGATTGAAGGGAAGCAGCAGCAGATTGACAACCGCAAGAGGAAGTATGGACAAGGGAAGTACAATTCAGGAGCTCAGCAGAGGTCCCGTTTTACCCCGAACTCGGGAGGACACATTCACCATAACCATGGAGGCCATAAATCCAGTGGAGGGAGTTCGCATAACCATAGTGGCCCCAAGAACGGGAATGGGAATGGAGGAAGCAACGGCCAGAACCGTTCCAACCCAGCAACGCCCGCCAAGAACGATCTAAGTCACATTACTTGTTTCAAGTGCGGGAAGAATGGACATTACGCCGTGGAGTATTCTGGATCCAAGAATGGAAATGACAATGGAAGCTCTGGGAAGAAGTCCAACCCTTTCAACAGGGGACAAGTGAACCACGTTAAGGTGGAGGAGGTTGAAGCGCAACCAGATGCAGTAATAGGTAAGTTTTTGTTAAGACATTTACTGCAATAGTTCTTTTTGACACTAGTACATCGCATTCATACATATCAAGGGGATTTGTGGATAAGTATAAGTTGCCCACCAAAGTTCTTAGAACACCGATGTTAGTAAGTTCGCCAGGAGCAGAACATATGGCAAGCCAATGATGTTTTCAGATGCCATTGACCATAGGTAGGCATGTTTTCCCCTCAGAACTTATAATTCTGGAGTCGCAAGGTTTGGATGTGATTTTGGGTATGGATTGGCTATCGATGTATGGAGGGAATATCGATTGCGCCAGTAAGTCGATTATGATCACCACCCCAGAAGGGAGAAGGATTAAGTACGTATCCCGGCATGTGCCGAAAAGGACTCAAGTGAATTCCTTATCAGGAGTCGTACAGGAGGAAGTACCAGTGGTGAAGGATTTCGCCAGGCACAGGGCCAATATCTAAGAGACCGTACAGGATGCCCGCAAAGGATTTGGAGGAAATTAAGAAGTAGATTAAGGAGTTACTAGATAAAGGCTATATTCGCCCAAGTTCGACACCTTGGGGATCACCAGTACTTCTAGTGGAGAAGAAGGATGGATCGTTGAGGATGGTTGTTGATTATCATGGATCGAATGAAGTGACAATCAATAAGAAGTACCCACTGCCGATGATCAATGATTTGTTTGACCAGTTGCAAGGAGCTAAAGTATTTTCCAAGATCGATCTGCGATCAGGATACCACTAGCTTAAGATTCGAGAGCAGGATATACCTAAGACAGCTTTTACCACAAGGTACAGGCTATATGAGTATACTGTTATGTCATTCGGTCTGACTAACGCACCTGCCTATTTCATGAACATGATGAACAAGGTTATATGGAGTTTTTGGATAAGTTCGTCGTGGTGTTCATTGATGACATATTGGTCTACTCCAAGAATGAAGAGGAGCATAAGGAGCATTTGCGATTGGTACTTGGGAAGCTTAGAGAACATCAGATATACGCCAAATTCAGCAAGCGTGAGTTTTGGTTGAAGGAAGTGGGATTCCTCGGTCATGTTATATTCGGAGAAGGAATAGCAGTAGACCCCACCAAGGTAGTCGCTGTGACAAATTGGGAAGCACCCACGTCAGTTGGAGAGATCCGGAGATTTCTTGGACTCGCATGATACTACAGAAGGTTCATTGAGAATTTCTCTAAGATTGCAAAGCCCATGACGAAGTTGTTGAAGAAGGACACCAAGTTCAAATGGACTAAGGAATGTGAGGCCAGTTTTCAGGAGTTGAAGAAAAACGTTTGGTTACAGCCCAGTGCTGATTCTTCCAGATCAACACAAATATTATCAAGTGTAATGCAACGCTTCTCGTCGAGGACTTGGAGCAGTGCTTATGCAGGAGAGAAGAGTTGTTTCATATGCCTCACGGCAGCTTAAACCCCATGAGTTGAATTATGCTACACACGATTTGGAGTTAGTAGTTATAGTGCATGCGTTGAAGACATGGAGACATTTTCTCATCGGAAACCATTGTGAGGTGTACACGGATCACAAGAGTTTAAAGTATATCTTTATGCAGAAGGAGTTAAATCTCAAGCAGAGGAGATGGTTGGAGCTCATCAAGGATTATGATATAAGGTTAGATTATCATCTGGGAAAGGCTAACGTAGTAGCCGATGTGTTGAGCCGCAAGAGTCATGTCAATACACTCATGACCGGAGAATTACCCAAGGAGTTAGAGCTGGATCTTCGTGAGCTATGTCTACAAATACTTCTGAGAGGCTATGTAGCAGCATTGGAAATTCAGTCTACTTTGATGGATAAGATCAGAGAAGCCCAAAAGACGGACAAGGAGATTGCCGAGATAAAGGAAAGGATGAGCAAAGGAAAGGCCAAAGGATTTCGTGAGGATGAGCACGATACCTTATGGTTTGAGGATCGTGTATATGTGCCTAATGACCCCGAGATCAGGAAGTTGATTCTGCAAGAGGCCCATGATTCGCCGTATTCAATTCACCCAGGAAATACCAAGATGTATCTGGATTTGAAGGACAATTTCTGGTGGACCGGAATGAAGAAGGATATTGCGGAGTATGTAGCAGTTTGTGATGTATGTCAGAGAGTGAAGGAAGAGCATCAGAAGCCAGCAGGATTTCTATAGCCATTGCTGATACCCGAAGGGAAGTGGGATAAGCTAGGCATGTATTTTATCACGGGATTTCCCAGGACTCGTTCAGGCTATGACTCGATATGGGTTGTAGTCGATCGTTTGATGAAGGTAGCTCATTTCATCCCAGTGAAGACCACTTACACCAGTGCTAAGTTGGCAAAGATATACATGACCAGGATCGTATGTCTGCATGGAGTTCTGAGGACCATTGTATTAGATAGAGGAACCCAGTTTACCTCAAAGTTCTGGAATCAGTTGCATAAGACTTTGGGTACTAGGCTAGAATTTAGTACATCCTTTCATCCACAGATAGATGGACAGACCGAGTGAGTCAATCAGATTCTGGAGGACATGTTGAGAGCTTGTGCGCTAGATTATGGATCTAGTTGGGACGACAATTTGCCATATGCAGAGTTCTCTTACAATAACAGTTATCAAGCCAGTTTGAAGATGGCCCCTTTCGAAGCTTTGTACGGAAGGAGGTGCAGGACACCATTGTTGTGGGATGAAGTTGGAGACCGTCAGTTGTTTGGACCAGATTTGATTAAAGAGTCTGAAGAGAAGGTTAAGCTGATTCGTGATAGACTCAAGGTAGCCCAGTCCAGGCAGAAGAGCTATGCGGATTCTAAACGCAAGGAGACAAATTACGAAGTCGGAGACCGAGTGTATCTTCGTGTGTCCCCACTTCAATGATTTAAGCGTTTTGGAGTTAAGGGAAAGTTAACACCACGTTTTGTGGGACCATACAAAGTTTGGAGTGTATGGGAGAAGTTGCTTGCAAGTTGGAATTACCAGAAGGATTGTCAGGAATTCATGACGTGTTTCACGTTTCCTAGTTGAAGAAGTGCCACACAGAGATGGCCGATATCCCTCTGAGAGATACAGTGCCGCTGGAAGCGATTCAGTTGGATAGCGATTTGACCTACGATGAGAAACCAGTGAAGATTCTCGAGTTCGCCAGCCGAGTTACTCGCAGCAAGGTTATAAAGTTTTGCAAAGTTCAGTGGAGCCACCATACCGAGGATGAAGCCACCTGGGAACGAGAGGAGACCTATGGAAGGACCACCCGCACCTATTTTCTAGCCAACCCGAATCTCGAGGGCGAGATTCATCTTAAGGGCGGTAGGTTTGTAACATCCCAAATTTTCAATTTAGAATGTTATACATTAGATCAACATTGCATATCATATTTTATTGCATTTTTGGTTGATCCTAGAAATTCTACACAACTCAAGGACCCACGGAGGGAGTTGGGGATTTCGTTATTTTCATATTTGAGTTTTCTCAAATTTTGAAAAGAGGATCATTTGGTTTTAATTATTTTCTCTCCTAATATTTCTAATATGAAAAAAATAAAAGAGAGGGCATAAAATGATTTCTCCAAAATAAAAAAATATTGAAGGGAAAATTTTAAAATCAAATAAGTATTTTATTCGGAGTTTTATCCTATTTTATTTGAATTAGGGAAAAAATGCATTTTTCAAAATTGCATTACAGGCCCAAATAAATGTTCACTTTGTCCGCTATATTTTTAGAGGATGGGGAAAATT
>NC_041385.1:179526446-179589052 GCF_002162155.2 Triticum dicoccoides | reverse complement strand
TGGGCCGTGTCCGCTTGGGACACTGACCCGGCCGGCCCTTTAAGAGGCCGAGGCCCGAGCCGAGCCGAGCCCTGCCAGCCCCGCCGCCGCCCAAACCCTAACCCGCCGCAGCCTCGGTTCACGCGCGCCGCTACCGTCGCGAGCCGCCGACGCCGCACCCCTCCGTCGTCGCCTCGCCGCCGCTCGCCATCGCCCCGCCGCCCCGCCGGAGTTTCCCGCCGCCACCAGAATTCCCACCGCCGCTGCTGACACGTTTGCCGAGGTAGCCGCTGGTTTTATTTAAAAACAGTTTGGTTTTATTTCGTAAACCTAGATTCGTTTTTTTAGATTAGATCGATTCGTTTTTTTTCGGTTTAGTTAAATAGCCGATGTTCGTCCCTACGTTTGTTTTAACGAACAGTGTTCACCCGTTATCCGCAGACAGCGGAAGTTCGTTCGTTATTCTGTTCGTCGGTTTTTCTTTTTCCAGGGTTTTTCCACGATTATTTTCGATCACGATTTCTGCCCTGATTTTCGTTTTAGTTTATCTTTTTGCTCGTTTATCGGAATCAGGCGATTCAAGCACCTAGATCTTCGTCTAGAATCCCTCTTTGTTTTTAACCAACTTAAACAAGATTTTGGTACAGTAAAATTTGACTTTAGTCTAGATTAGTAAATGGATCTTGTTTCTTTCGCAGTTTGAGTTTCGTTGTTTCGTTTGATTTGATTCTTTTTGCAAACCGGAGTTCTGAAGTTGAACTTTCTGGTTAGATCTCTTATTTGAGTTTTACTCGTGCTTCTAGTTGAGTGCATATGTATGTATCTGTTTGTTTGCGATAGAGTACCCGGAGTGCGAAGCGTGCTACTACGAGTCTCTAGGTTTCGCGGATCATCAGCAAGGCAGGTAACACTTTGATCATACCTTTTTACTACCCAGTTTTTATTGCATTAGATCAACCCTCAAACATTGCATGGTTAGGATCTGCATAACATGTGGGTTTTGGGAACTAGATGATGAGGTAGAACCTATTGCCCTGTTTATGATCAAACCTTTGGGAGTTACTTCTATGTTATGTTTATATTGCTATGCTATGCTCGTAGACGTGGTTGGGTGAGTGTATCCATGACAGATGTGAGTACTGCTAATTAATGGTTAACTTAATGTGGCTACCTAAATACACATCTGGGTGGATTGCTTGAGGCACCCTGGAGTACCCAGTGGTTGTTAGGGCACCTGGAGAATCCAGTGTTATCCAAGGATATCCCAGAGTACCCGTGTGATCATCCTATCGTCCGCCACCCAGGCTCAGAGGGATCATAATATTATTCATGCTAGAAACTTCCGTATGCAGCCACAAGCTATTATGGGCTCTAGCATAGTTGAGTATGTTGCATGACCTCTTTTAGTGGTGGGCTAGCAGATGTAGGGGAAAGCAGGTGTAACTGTCCACCCAGAGTAAAGAGTTATTGTTTCAGAAAGACAATGTCTCAAATCTCTGACCATGCATGTATTCGAGTCTTGTGGGGAAAAGTGCCCAAACCTCTCCAGAGTGTACAAACTAATGATGGTTAGCCGTGTCCCCGGTTATGGACACCTTGAGTATCTGGTTCTTGGATTATCATGATCTCATCACTCTAAATATAATTTGATTGGGTTAATGATGATGTTTAATTGGGATTGAGTTGGAGGAACCTTCTCAATGTTTAACAACCACCATGATAGTTAAATAAAATGTATTCCTTTGTTGTTGGAAAAAATTGGCTTTATGCAAAACTGTAACCATAGAGCTTTCCACCAGCCAAATATGCATGTAGTGATAGCATTTATTATGTTCATTATTCTGTGTGTTACATTGCCAGCATATTCCATGTGTTGACCCGTTTCGGGCTGCAACGTTCATGTTGCAGACTTTTCAGATGATGAGTAAGGTGCCATAGGTCGTTTTCTTTCACTCAGCTATGCTGTTGGAGTTGATAGACTCAGTTTATCTTCCAAAGCCTTCTGTTGTTATCGTTTTTAGATGGCCTTAAGTCATATTATTGTAATAAGTTCTATTTTGAGACATTCAATGTAATATGTGTGTGATTGCTACTCTGTTATAAATCCTCGAGTACTGTGCGTGTCAGCATTACCGATCCAGGGATGACACTGATGCACAGAGACCTGACTATTTGAGGTCTGATCGCTACAGTTCCACACCAAAATGGTATGGCAACCCTGTCCTGGAAATCATGTTGTTAGACAACGGTGAACCTTCGAACTATGAAGAAGCGATGGCGGGCCCAGATTCCAACAAATGGCTTGAAGCCATGAAATCCGAGATAGGATCCATGTATGAAAACAAAGTATGGACTTTGACAGACTTGCCAGATGATCGGCGAGCCATAGGAAACAAATGGATCTCTAAGAAGAAGACTGACGCGGATGGTAATGTGACCATTTATAAAGCTCAGCTTGTCGGTAAGGGTTATCGACAAGTTCAAGGGGTTGACTACGATGAGACCTTATCACCCGTAGCGAAGCTAAAGTCTGTCCGAATCATGTTAGCAATTGCCAAATTCTATGATTATGAAATATGGTAAATGGACGTCTAAACGACATTCCTTCACGGTTTCCTGAAGGAAGAATTGTATCTGATGCATCCGGAAGGTTTTGTCGATCCTAAGAATGCTAACAAGGTGTGCAAGCTCCAGCGCTCCATCTATGGGGTGGTGCAAGCATCTTGGAGTTGTAACATTTCCTTTGATGAAATGATCAAAGCATTTGGGTTTATGCAGACTTATGGAGAAGCCTGCGTTTACAAGAAAGTGAGTGGGAGCTCTGCAACATTTCTCATATTATATGTGGATGACATACTATTGATGGGAAATGATATAGAACTTTTGGAAAGCATAAAGGCCTACTTGAATACGTGTTTTTCAATGAAGGACCTCAGAGAAGCTGCTTACATATTAGGCATCAAGATCTTTAGAGATAGATCGAGATGCCTCATAGGTCTTTCACAAAGCACATACCTTGATAAGATATTGAAGAAGTTCAATATGGATCAGTCCAAGAAGGGATTCTTGCCTGTATTGCAAGGTGTGAAATTGAGCATGACTCAAAGCCCGACCTCGGCAGAAGATAGAGAAAAAGATGAGTGTCATCCCTTATGCCTCAGCCATAGGGTCTATTATGTATGCCATGGTGTGTACCAGACCTGAAAGTGCGTTATATCGACTAGAGGGGGGTGAATAGGCAATTTTTATGAATTCTTCACTGAGGAATTTGCCGGTGAGGAAATTCCTTAGCGAAGAACTACTTGCAGCGGAATAAGTACTCAGAAGTAAGCATAACAGAATACAAGCATGGTCAACAAGATGAAATGAAGACTAGCACAGAGTACAGAAAGCATAATCACAAGATAACACAAGATGAAGACAAACAGACTGAAGAAATTGAACTGAGGAAATTGAGAAAGTCTTCAGTCAAAGTCTTCAAACACAGATATGAACAAACACTCAACACAGTAATGAGGAAATGAAAGGGTTGAGGAAATAGAACCAGTTAGGTTGGTGAAGACAATGATTTGGTAGACTAGTTCCAACTGCTGTCTCAGTTGTACGTCTGGTTGGAGCGGCTGAGTATTTAAACTCGAGGACACACAGTGCCGGACACCCAGTCGCTGAGCACGTAGCTCAGGACACCCAGACCTCACTGTATTCTCCTTGAACTAAGGTCACACAGACCTCGTCCAATCACTCGTGGTAAGTCTTCAGGCGACTTCCAAACCTTCATAGACTTGGTCACTCGGCGATCCACAATTCCTCTTGGATGCTCTAGACCATGACGCCTAACCGTCTGGAAGAAGCATAGTCTCCAAAGTTAACAAGCGTCGGATCCACACAGGATCCATTTCTTCAGTGATGCTCAATCACTTTGGGATTGTAGGTGTTTGGTTTTGGGTTTTCCTCACTTGATGATTTTCGCTCAAAGTCCTCGGAGGATGGGTTGCTCTCAAATGACAAGTGTCAAGTTCTCTCGGAGCATCCAACCAGCTAGTGGTTGTAGGGGGCGGCTATTTATAGCGTAGGGAGCAGCCCGACATGATAAGACATAAATGCCCTTCAATGATATGACCGTTAGGTGGATAAGATATTTTGGGACAGCTGGCGCGCAGCACAGCAACGGTCGGAAATTTGACTCTCAAATTCCTCAGGGCTATCATGTTCCTCACTGTGTAGGCAATTCGCACTGGCGAATTCCTAACTCCCCAGTCAGAACAAATTAATCAGCGACCAGAAGAACTTCATCTCTGTCACTGAAGAAAGTGACTGAACTGTATGAGATTTCCAAAGGCTTCACTCGAAGGGATTGGTAGGTGTAGGATTTTGAGTTGAGCATCACATGGAAATTTTTCCTTAGTATTTCCTCGACCCCCTTTAACAATACGGTGTTTTCTACGACTCAAGAAAGAGAAAATGAAACTACAAAAACAAAAGTCTTCACGCTTCATGTTCCACAAATGAATACCAAGTCTTCAAGGTCACACCAATTTCTTCACTTTCAAAGTCTTCAGAAAGTCTTCAGAATATCAAAGTCTTCAGTCGAGAACTTCATTTTTAGGGGTCGACTTTCTCTGTAAATATCAAACTCCTCATAGACTTATAGACCTGTGTACACTCACAAACGCATTAGTCCCTTAACCTATAAGTCTTCAATACACCAAAATCACCAAGGGGCACTAGATGCACTTACAATCTCCCCCTTTTTGGTGATTGATGACAACATAGGTTAAGTTTTCAACGGGGATAAACATATGAAATGTAACTGCTGATATTGAGGAATTTGATTGCAAGATATAGAGGAACTCCCCCTGAAGATGTGCATAGTGAGGAATTTGCTTTTGAGGCAATGCACATTTGAAGAGTTGAATCATGGAGATCTCCCCCTATATCTTGTAATTCATACACGCATTTGATATATAATATGAAGAATTAGAAATGCATGATGAAATATGGTGCCTAATGAAATATGGTGCCTGATGAAATTCAGCATGCATGCGATATCATTAACGAGGAATAAGCATGCCGAATAAAGCATCAAAGGTTTTAGAGCATAGTGCAACAAAAGTATCAGCGCACCATCGGGTTTAAGATTACAACTCGATCCAAATAAAAGTTTCGGAAGAACGTTGTAACTTAAAAAATGCCCTTAATATAGACCCGCTTGAAGACTAACTCAGATTTCTCCCCCTTTGTCATCAAATGACCAAAAGGATTGAAACTGACGACTAACGCCTCTGAAGAATTTCAAGTCGATGGAGGAGCGCCAGCGTTGTCGGGGTTGTTTGTTGTAGCAGGGCCTACCGTAGTGTCGTCCAAATCTTCATACTCATCAGTGTCATGCGATGAAGAATAAGAGCTGGCCACCAGTGGAGGAACTTTGACCCTCTTGAGTTTCTTCGGAGGAGGTGCAGACCAGTCAAATTCTTCCTTGAGACCCATAGTCTTCAGTTCTTCAGCGCTATAGACATGAGTGAGGACAGCCCAGGTGCAGTTTAAGGTTTCATGAAGGTAGTATTGGTTCTTCTTCACTGCATTGTATGTTGAGGTTATATTGTGAAGAAGTGCACCAAACTGACGCTTTACCCATTTGTGATTGCGATCAACCTTCTGATGAAGACTGAGGAGTAACTCATGGTCAGTCATCACCCTGGGTGCTGTGGCTTGAGGATTTTGCTTGGCTGAGGTATTTGCGGCAGAGTCATGTGTGGCAGAGTCGTCATTGGTAGAGTAAGATGCAGCCATGCGAAATTGACCATCCAATGGACGAATGCCTTCATCGATCACAGCAGTTGCCTTGCCTTTATCATCAGCTGATGAAACTGTCCGTTTAAGGACTTCAATGGGAGGCAAGTAGCTACCATGGTTCAGAGTGTCAGCTTTGTAATTCAGTGAAGATCTTGCCCTGATGAATCTCATAATCCAAGGCGCATAGGGCTTCAGCTCGAATGGTGACATAGCAATATTGGCCAGAGTCCTCATGAAGAAATCATGGAAGTTGACGGGAACGCCATGAATGATGTTGAAAAGCATATTCTTCATGATGCCAACGACTTCTTCATCATTTGAGTTGTGGCCTTTGGTAGGACTGATTGTCTTCGTCAGAATGCGATAGACAGTCCGAGGCACATAGAGTAATTCCTTGACGAGGAATTTGGTTCGTGGGGCCTGCCCAGGCTTCAAAGGCTTCATGAGCACTTGCATATAGTGATTTGTCAGTTCAGGGTCACTGTAGGTGCAACGTGCACTGTCATGGGGAGGATTGAGAGGAAGGACACGAAGCAATTCAGTTGCTGGTGCCTTGTAGTGAGTGTTTTAAGTCATCCAGTCCAACACCCATGAGTTGATATCTTCAGCGTCTCCAGTGATATGCAGTGTTACGTAGAACTGAAGAATGAGTTCTTCATTCCAATCGCAAATGTCCGTGCAGAAATTTAGTAATCCTGCATCGTGAAGAACACTGAGGACAGGCTCGAAGCATGGCAGAGATTCCATGTCCACGTGAGGAATATGTTCATGATCGAAGATTTTGTCTTTGTCAAACAGCACAGAGGAATAGAAGTTGGCTTGACTAGCAGTCCAGAAATGCCTCTTCCTTATGCGAGCAGAGTCATAGGGGTTGTAATCTGTGAAGAATACATGCTCGGCAAAGAAGTCTTCAGCCTTGAACTTCTGTTTACTTGAGAAAGGATTCTTCGGCTTTGGCAGAGGGATGTCAGTGAGTTGCATTACCGCCTCAGGAATCGCGAGCTCAGGTTCTTCAGGTTGAGGAATTTCTGGTTCCTCTTCTTGTGCAACCTGAGGATCAGCAGCAGCAGGTTCTTCAGCACTAGTGGCTGGAATTTCTTCATGCACAGAGGGAGTGGGATGAGTTTCTTCAGAGCCCAGTTGAACTGTTGGTGCAGGGGACTGAGGAATCTGTTGGATAGGGGTGAAGAGAGGAGTATTGGGATGCTGACTTTCCCAAAAGTCATCATTCATCACAGGTGTGGTGCATCCTATATCCACATCTTCATCTTCAATTTCCTCAACACCAGCCTCTTCAGCTGTGAACTGAGGCATAGGTGAGGAAATGACTGGCGTTGAAGGGATTTCATCCACTTCAATTTCTTCATCAATCTGCTCTAACGAAGCAGCAGAATGATTTTCTTCATCAGATCCGCTTGGGATCTCATAGTCTTCTCCAAAAGGAACAAGGTCCTTTCATGGCATGGATGAAATTGGAACAACATCAATCGGATTTTCGAGTGAGCTGGTCATTGGCTTCATTTTCTTCGCAGCCGAAGATTCTGACGCAGCTGATGCCTTCCTTTTCTTCACTGCAGCTCGCTCTGCAGCCTTAGTCTTCTTCACATCATAGGCAGATGGAAGAATTGGAGTTGGTGTAGGCGCGGGAGGAGCTGAGGAATCTGGTTGATTTTCTTCAGGCGCAACTGATGCAGTTGCCCTGATCTCTTCAGTTTCTTCAGGCGCACCACTAGTGGATGCCCTGGCAATTTCATCAGCGGCCGGAATTTCTTCACCAGCCCTGGAACTAGCATTTTCTTCAGCAGGCTGAAAGTCATCAGCGGTGCTGGCATGTTCTTCAGCAAGCTGAGCAGAGTCTGCAGCCTGAGGGTTTTCTTGTTGCGTTGGGGCTGCAACATTTGTGAATTTTTTCGTCAGGTTGACGAATCTCACTTTAGCTCCTTGCCAATCAGCATAGTAGGCATCAAAGTCTTTGCCGAGGTCTTGAATTTCAGACTGAGCCTAGAGAAGTTCCTCAGGTGTCATTCTGACAACATTTTTCTTCAGGAGCTTCTCCTTTCTGTATTGTGATTTCTTGATCTCTCTTGCCTTTTCAAACTTCCATTTCTCTTCAGTGATGAAATGGGTCAGCATGTGACTGTGACCATAGGTCAGAGGAAAATCAGGCATAGGGGTGTTAGGATCCTTGTGCCAGAGGTCAATGTAGTCGAGGATCTTCCTTGGATCCAAAAGCAGTGGCACAGATGTGCCTTTGGCTCTAGCGGCCTTCACCTGTCTGTCTCTGATGATTTCTGCAAGTTCATCATCATAAGCTTCATCATCAGAAGGCACATGGAATGCGACCTGTTTCTTCTTTGGACTTGGCCGAGGACCGCGTACAGCTGTTGCTTTAGTCTTCAACAGTGTGGGGCCTGATGAGGAAATTGGTGCAGCTGAGGAACTCGCTGAAACACCAGAGGCAATCGAGAAACTAGCAGACCTTTGACATGTAGCCAGATGCACAGGAGCTGAGGACTTTGAAGGAGCTACTGAGGACTTTGGTGGGGCAGTAGCAGTGTGAGGAATTTGCCATGAGGGCATTGCTGAGGAACTTGGCCGTGAGGGCGCTGTTGGTGAAGCACTTGGCTTACGAGCAGGCTTCTTTGGCATGGATTTCCTCGGTTTGACCGAGGCCTCAGTAGCAGTGGCAGTAGCAGTGGCAGAATCCTCATTGAATTTCTTTACTGCCTCCTTGGCTTGTCTTGCCACTTTAGCTTGGCGCTTAGCCCATTCTTCAGGAAAGTCCTCACCACGTTTGAGGCTTGTGGGGTCAGCCACTTGGCCAGGTGCCAATGGAGCTCTTGGGCATGGAGGATTGAGGGCGAATTTCCTCATGTACTTTGGAGTCATGTAAGTGCATCTAGTGCCCCTTAGTGATTTTGGTGTATTGAAGACTTATAGGTTAAGGGACTAATGCGTTTGTGAGTGTACACAGGTCTATAAGTCTATGAGGAGTTTGATATTTATAGAGAAAGTCGACCCCTAAGAATGAAGTTCTTCAACTGAAGACTTTGATATTCTGAAGACTTTCTGAAGACTTTGAAAGTGAAGAAATTGGTGTGACCTTGAAGACTTGGTATTCATTTGAGGAACATGAAGCGTGAAGACTTTTGTTTTCGTAGTTTCATTTTCTCTTTCTTGAGTCATAGGAAACACCGTACTGTTAAAGGGGGTCGAGGAAATACTAAGGAAAAATTTCCATGTGATGCTCAACTCAAAATCCTACACCTACCAATCCCATCGAGTGAAGCCTTTGGAAATCTCATACAGTTCAGTCACTTTCTTCAGTGACAGAGACGAAGTTCTTCTGGTCGCTGATGAATTTGTTCTGACTGAGGAGTTAGGAATTCGCCAGTGCGAATTGCTTACACAGTGAGGAACATGATAGCCCTGAGGAATTTGAGAGTCAAATTTCCGACCGTTGCTGTGCTGCGCGCCAGCTGTCCCAAAATATCTTATCCACCTAACGGTCATATCATTGAAGGGCATTTATGTCTTATCATGTCGGGCTGCTCCCTAGGCTATAAATAGTCGCCCCCTACAACCACTAGCTGGTTGGCTGCTCCGAGAGAACTTGACACTTGTCATTTGAGAGCAACCCATCCTCCGAGGACTTTGAGCGAAAATCATCAAGTGAGGAAAACCCAAAACCAAACCCCTACAAACCCAAAGTGATTGAGCATCACTGAAGAAATTGATCTTGCGTGGATCCGACGCTTGTTACCTTTGAAGACTGTGCTTCTTCCAGAAGGTTAGGCGTCATGGTCTAGAGCATCCAAGAGGAATTGTGGATCGCCGAGTGACCAAGTCTGTGAAGGTTTGGAAGTCGCCTGAAGACTTAGCACGAGTGATTGGACGAGGTCTATGTGACCTTAGTTCAAGGAGAATACGGTGAGGACTGGGTGTCCTGAGCTGCGTCCTTAGTGACTGGGTGTCCGGGACTGTGTGTCCTCGAGTTTAAATACTCAGCCGCTCTAACCAGACGTACAACTGAGACAACAGTTGGAACTGGTATACAAAATCATTGACTTCACCAACCTAACTGGTTCTATTTCCTCAACCCTTTCATTTCCTCATTACTGTGTTGAGTGTTTGTTCATATCTATGCTTGAATACTTTGACTGAAGACTTTCTCAATTTCCTCAGTTCAATTTCTTCAGTCTGTTTGTCTTCATCTTGTGTTATCCTGTGATTACGCTTTCTGTACTCTGTGCTAGTCTTCATTTCATCATGATGACCATGCTTGTGTTCTGTTATGCTTACTTCTGAGTACTTATTCCGCTGCTAGTAGTTCTTCGATAAGGAATTTCCTCACCGGCAAATTCCTCAGTGAAGAATTCATAAAAATCGCCTATTCACCCCACCTCTAGTCGATATAACGCACTTTCAATTGGTATCAGAGCAAGGTACTCCCTTGTTATGTGTGATTTTGGTTTAACCGCCTGGAGTTTTAGTTATGTCGACCGCAGGTATGATCAAGGTCTCGGCTGGGTGTCCTACCTTTGATGGGACGGACTACCCCTACTGGAAAAACAAGATGCGAATGCATCTTGAGGCAATTGACAACGATCTCTGGTATGTTGTGGAAAATGGAGTTCCCTCTGTCTCACCCTCACTGAACGCTACCGATGTGAAGAGATTCAAGCAACTCGATTCTCAAGCGAAGAATATCATATGTGGCCATCTGAGTAAAGGACAGTATGGAGGAGTGAGTGCTTTGGAAACTGCTAAGCTTATCTGGGATAGGCTGTCCAAAGTGAATGAAGGAGTCTCAACTCAGCGTGACTATCGAGTTGATGTTCTTCGAAATCTCTTCAACCGCTTCAAAAGACTCGACAATGAAAATGTCCAACAAACCTTCGATCGCCTCACTGACATCTCAAATGAGCTTCAAGCCCTTGGTGCCACTGACATCACCGACCATGAGGTGGTGAAGAAACTGTTGAGATCGCTTGATTCCTCATTTGATACTCTCGCACTGATGATACAAGAACATGCTGACTACAAGTCTCTTGATCCTGCCGATATCCTCGAAAGGCTAAATACTCACGAGTTCCAGCTTGCTGAAAAGAGAGATATCTATGGTTCGAGCTATGGCAAACCATGTGCCCTGAAGGCCAAGGCTGTGTCTGAGTCTGAATGTGAGGATTCTGGAAGTAGCCTTGGTGATCCTGAAGAATTGAGCCAGGAGCTAGCACTGCTCGTGAAGAAATTCCAGAAGTTCTCAAGACGTGGTCGCTTTGGAAAATCCTCAAGAAGCAGTGATTCCTCATCCAGTGACTATAAAGGATGTGCCACAAATGCAAGAAACCTGGTCACTATATTCAAGATTGTCCTCAGTGGGAAAAGGAAATGAAGAAGAAGAAATACAAGGATTACAGTTCTGATGATGCAAAGAAGAAGAATAAATCGTCAAAATCTTCATCATCAAAATCCTCGAAGTCTTCATCTCACAAGAAGAGCAGCTCCAAGAAGGCTCGGGCATTCATTGGCAAGGAAATGGACTCTGAAGCTGAGTCTGAGGAAAATGAGGAAGAGGAGGCGTCTGAAGAATCCGAATCTGGTGTGGCTAGCTAGTCTGGCCTTCGCTACTGCTTTCGTTAGCAAGTCCATCTTCAACACTGAAGAAACTGACCCCACCGACAAGACTGATGAAGATAATGATGACTACGCTCCCACCTATTGCTTCATGGCGAAAGGTGAAAAGGTACTCAAATACACCTCCTCTGAATCTAGTGAAAATGAATCTGATGAGGATCTCAAGCCCAGCTACTCTAAACTTGCTAAGATTGCTGTAAAACAACAAAGGGCTTTTGAAAAGGTTCAAAACATGCTAGACAAAAGTGATGATATGTTGGGTGAAGAAATGGATCGCACTAAAGCCCTGACTGAAAATCTTCAGAGACTTCAGTCTAGGTTTGATAACCTTCAAAGTCATCATAACACTCTCTTATCTGATCATGAGAAACTTTCTTTTTCTTCAAGGAAAGCAAGATCTTGAAAAGCTAAGAGGGTGTTATGAAGATCTTCAGAAGGAGCGCGATTCATTACTAGCTCAACAAATCAGCGCTTCTCAGGAAGAATTTGTTCCTCCATGCTTAAAGTGCATTGAACGTGAATCTGCTAATTCTTCACCTGAATGTTCAAATGCTTCAACTGTCACAAATTCTTCACCTGCCTCTGCTATCACTAATTCCTCATCTGAGGACATTGCTAGTCTCACTGACAATGCAGGGCTGAAGGAATTGTACATGACAGGCATGTACAAAAGCCTCGAAGGGCATCAGACTCTCTGTGATGTGCTTAAAAAGCATATCCTCAACATAAACCCTAGGAAAGAGGGTATCGCCTTTGAGAGGAAACTTAATGCTGATGGAACATATTGGAAGCCTGAGCAGTACCCCAAAACCTCATGGGTTGCTGCAAAGGGACCTCCAGTTGATCCATCTAACTTATCTGGCTTTACATGTGAATCTCCTCATTCTTCTGATGAGTCATTTGACTCCAACTATAAATTGTTCAAAAATCAGAATGGTGAAGTATTTGCTAGATATGTTGGCACTAACTGCAGGAATGGTTCTCCTATGAAGAAAATCTGGGTTCCCAAGAAGTGCCTCGAAAGTCTTCAGGTGAATGTCCTCATGACACCACCTGTGAAGAACAGGAACCCCAGATCAAATTCTTCATATGGACCAAATTCTTCATATGGATCCAAGTCCTCATACGGACCAAATTCCTCACGTGGATCAAATTCCTCAAAAGGATCAAAGTCCTCATATGATTATCATCGTGCTAACAACTCTGTTTCGCAGGGTAGTGCTAAGGGCTATGAATATGTGCATTATTCTTCAAACCATTATGTTCATAAGTCCTTGAAGAATTTCTCTGCTTATTCATATGCTTACCCTAACCCCTCTTATGTGAAACGAAATGGTTTGGCCTCTATGCCACCATTCTCGTATGGTGCTCGCAGTGTGATGAACGCTTTGCCACCCCTTCAGATGTGGGTGGTGAAGAAAAAGAACTAATCTCTTCTGCAGGGTCAGGTCTCCAGACGTGCTTTAACGTCTGAAGAATTTGCTGGGGACCTGACAAAATTGCCTGAAAGGACGCAGGTGAATCATGATGAAATGAACCTTCATTTCACACGTCCTCATACTGCAATATCTGTTTACTGCTTGATGAAATTCATCTGATGAACTTGATATCATATTCTTCACTGATGAAGCATATGAGATTGTAAGTTACACTAATTCATCTGCAGGATGATCAACCCAAAACCACTGAGCGGGTCCTCGATAGTGGATGTACGAATCACATGACTGGTGACAAGAATCTATTGATGGATGCTCCCTTATCATCGTCACATCTGAAGCATATCATCTTTGCTGACAAAGGCAAAAGTCAGGTATTGGGTCTTGGTAAGGTTGCAATCTCTAAGGATAAACACATGGACAAAGTCATGCTTGTTGAGTCCTTAGGATACAACCTCATGTCAGTCTCAATGCTTTGTGATCTTGATATGGTTGTTGTCTTTGGCAAGTATCGCTGTGTTGTGATCATGGAAGCTGACAATTCCAAAGTCTTCGAAGGCTTTAGGAGAGGATATTTGTATATTGTTGATTTCTCTACAGGACCACAACCAGCCGTGTGTCTACTTGCAAAAGATTCAGAAGGCTGGCTATGGCATCGACGACTTGGTCACGCAGGCATGAGGAATTTGCAGACGCTTGCGAAGAAGAAGCATGTCATTGGCATTGAGAATGTCAAATTCCTCAAGGATCACTTATGCGGAGCCTATGAAGCTGGAAAAATGACCAAGGCCAAGCATCCAGCGAAGACTATCATGACCGCTACTCGTCCATTCGAATTGCTTCACATGGACTTCTTCAGACCTAACCATTACTCAGCAGTCACTAATGATGCATCTCTATATGGTTTTGTCTTTGTTGATGATTACTCTCGATATACATGGGTACACATTGTTACTTACAAATATGAAGTGCAGGAAGTCTTCAAATGATTTTCCTCGAGGGCTTCAACCAACTTTGGTGTGAAGATCAAGCACATCAGAAGTGACAATGGAACTGAGTTCAAGAATTCCGGTCTAGATGACTATCTTGATGAACTTGGTATTACTCATGAGTTATCTGCTCCCTATACTCCTCCGCAAAGTGGTGTCGTGGAGCGCAAGAACAGAACTCTTGTTGAGATGCCTCGCACTATGCTTGATGAATACAAAACGCCTCAGTGTTTTTGGATTGATGCAATTGATACTGCGTGCCACATCATCAACAGAGTATATGTTCAAAGATTCTTCAAGAAGACGACCTATGAACTCGTCACTGACAAGAAACCCAATGTAAGTTATTTCAAAGTCTTTGGTGCTAAATGTTGGATTAGAGATCCTCACCATAATTCTAAATTTGCACCAAAAGCACATGAAGGTTTTATGATTGGTTACGGAAAGGACTCGCACACCTACAGAGTCTTCAACATTGTTCTTCACAAGATTGTTGACACTGTAGATGTGCGGTTCGATGAAACTAATGGCTCGCAAAGAGAGCACCTATCTTCTGTGTTAGATGAACCAGCACCTGAGGATTCTATCAAGTTCAAGGCAACTGAGGATGTCGTTCCTACTGAAGAATCTGCTGAAGAATTCATTCCAATTCATGAAGAACGTCGAGCTGATGCACCTGAAGAAAATCCTCAGGAAAATGGTGCTGAAGAAAATGCTGATCAAATTCCTCAGCGACAACCAGCTCATCCTCGCGTTGCAAAAGAAGTGCAAGTGGAGAAGATCATCGATGACATTAGAGCACCAGGTCCTCTCACATGCTCAAAAGCTTCACATTTATCTAACTTTTGTGGGCACTATGCTTTTGCCTCTATCACAGAGCCCACTAAGGTAGATGAAGCATTTCTGGAGCCGGAGTGGATTCATGCTATGCAAGAAGAATTACATCAGTTCGAGCTTAACAATGTCTGGGAACTGGTCAAACGTCCAGATCCTCGCAAGCATAATATCATTGGCACAAAGTGGATAAACCACAACAAGCAAGATGAAAATGGCCTTGTGGTGAGGAATAAGGCACGACTAGTAGCTCAAGGCTACACACAGGTTGAAGGAATTGATTTCGATGAAACTTTTGCACCTGTTGCTAGACTTGAGGCTATTCGCATATTACTTGCTTATGCTAACCATCATGATATCATATTATATCAAATGGATGTGAAAAGTGCATTCCTCAATGGTAAGCTTGAGGAAGAAGTATATGTTGCTCAACCCCCAGGTTTTGAAGATCCGAAGAATCCTGACAAAGTCTTCAGACTTAATAAGGCCCTCTATGGCCTCAAGCAAGCCCCTCGGGCATGGTATGATACATTGAAGGAATTCTTCGTGAAGAATGGCTTCACACCCGGTTCACTCGACCCTACTCTCCTTACTAAATCTTATGATGGTGAACTGTTTGTGTGCCAAATATATGTTGATGATATTATCTTTGGCTGTACTGACCAACGTTATAGTGATGAATTTGCCTATATGATGAGTGAAGAATATCAAATGTCTATGATGGGAGAGTTGAAATTCTTCTTAGGTCTTCAAATTCGTCAACAGCGTAATGGCATATTCATATCTCAGGAGAAATACCTCAAAGATGTACTGAGGAAATTCGGCATGCAAGATTGCAAAGGCGTCAAAATTCCTATGCCCACAAATGGCCATCTATGCACTGATGAAAATGGTATTGACTTCGATCACAAGGTATACCGCTCCATG
Source organism: Triticum dicoccoides (assembly GCF_002162155.2). Taxonomy (NCBI): domain Eukaryota; kingdom Viridiplantae; phylum Streptophyta; class Magnoliopsida; order Poales; family Poaceae; genus Triticum; species Triticum dicoccoides. The sequence continues at coordinate 179,573,457 of NC_041385.1, read as the reverse complement.
ATTGGTTCTGTATTGTACTTATGTGCATCTAGGCCAGATATAATGCTTAGTGTTTGCATGTGTGCCCGATTTCAAGCTGCACCGAAGGAATCACACCATAAGGCTGTGAAGCATATTCTTCGATATCTAGCTCACACACCAACACTAGGATTATGGTACCCCAAGGGCTCTGCTTTTGATCTCATTGGATATTCTAACTCTGACTATGCTGGTGATCGTGTGGACCGCAAGTCAACTTCTGGCACTTGTCATTTCCTCGGACGATCTTTGGTCTGTTGGTCCTCGAAGAAACAGAACTGCGTATCACTATCTACTGCAGAAGCTGAATACATTGCTGCTGGCTCTTGCTGTGCTCAACTGCTTTGGATGAAGCAAACACTCAAGGACTATGGCGTCAACGTGAAGAATGTGCCTCTCCTCTGCGACAATGAGAGTGCCATCAAGATTGCTCACAACTCAGTTTAGCACTCGAAGACAAAGCACATTCAGATTCGTCATCATTTTCTTCGTGATCATGTGTTGAAGGGCGACATCTCCATCGAGCATGTGAAGACTGAAGAACAGCTAGCTGATATCTTCACTAAGCCCTTGGATGAGAAGAGATTTAGCAAGTTGCGGTGTGAGCTAAATATCTTAGAATCTTCGAATGTTCTTTGAAAAGGACACACACCCTGACACTTATGCAAAATTGATGACTTAGATGTGCAACACATGAAGAAACATTTTTCTTCAATCAATGAAGAATAACACTCTAAGTGTGAAGAAATTAATGAAGAATTTGATTCTCAGAACCCTACGACAATTGCACGCGGTGTCTGAAATCATCATTCTTATATGGTGGGTCACGCCACCACAAAATGTTGAAAATCTTCAATTTGAGTTTTTCCTCAGTTTTGAAATTCATCAGTTTTTCAAATTCTTCAACTTTGCAAAATCTTCACTGTTTCCGTCATTTTTCTTCATTGGCTATATATATATGAGTTTATGTCCTCTGCAGCGTTCACTTATAGCTATTTCTTCAAGTTGTTTTTTCTACTAAGTGAATGTGGTCGGACCCTTCCCCCTCTATGCTATACTCAACCCAATCTATTCACAAATTCTTCATGTGCGTTCTATTTGAAACTCGTTCAAAATCTTCACTGTGTCCTTGTCAGCTGAAGAAATTGCGAACGAAACTTTAATACAAATCTTATCCAGATTTTCAGTTTTGCCGCTCAAACCATTCCGCATCCCATGATGCATTATTCTATTCACCCACGATCGTACACGATCTCAACTACACAATACATGGGTGACACATGTCGCGAGAAGGAGAAAGGGCAGGGGCATGTTCGTCCCAAATCTTCGGGCGAACAGTTTTCACCATGTCTATAAATTCCCCTCTCCCCTTCCTCACTTCATTTACTCCGCTCGACCGCTCTCTCTCGCTTGAGCTCCTCAAACCCTAGCGCCGCCTCTACTCCATCGTCGCCGGTGAGGAAGAGCTTCGCTGCCTCGACCTAGTCGCCGTCGTACTCGCGCCGGTTGCGGAAATCTTCACTCCGCCGCCGCCGTAGTTGTCTTCCTCTGCCAAGTTAGGGCGTGGGAGATCTAACCTGACAAACTTCACATCTGTTCTTCTCAGTTCGTCGTGTTCTTCACTTTGGATAATTAAAAGTTACTTTTATTACTCACTTTGATTCTCAAACTTTCCTGAAAATCTTCAAAGGTGTTTATTCTTCAAATCTTCACACATATGAACACCTCACATATCATATGATCTTGAACTGTTTCTCTAAGCAATCATTTTCTTCAAGATTCCCTATTTGTGTGGATCTTCGATCTGTACAACTCTGGAACCTAAGACAAGAACGCTTAGTGAAATTCCTCAAGGTTCATCTGGTCAAATTCCTCAAAACTTGTGCTTTTCGAAAAACCTTCTGAGAATGCATATGACCTCTCCAAATTCCTCGCACCTATACTCTGTTCACAGGTACTCATGTCTGCTGCTGAATCACTAGGTTCTCATCAACTTAACTCATTTGCAGCGTTCCTCAAAGAAAAACTGCATACTTCTTCAGAGTGTTCAATTGTTCAAATTCCTCATCTGTAGAATATGGCTGAAGGTAAGAAACCACAGAAAGGAGGAAAGAAGCCTGAGGTCATGACTGCTTTCGAGATCCCTGATGACATTTATAAGGACTATTGCACACCTGATGAAGCCAAGTTCGGCAAAGAGAACAAAAATCAGCGCAAGGTGCGCATACAGAGGATTGAACGGAGATGGGCAAGGGTATGGAGGGAATACAGATATGTTACTCCAAAGTATATGAAGAAATTCGCCCTCAATCCTCCATGCCCAAGAGCTCCATTGGCACCTGGCCAAGTAGCTGACCCCACAAACCTCAAATGTGGTGAGGACTTTCCTGAAGAATGGGCTAAGCGCCAAGCTAAATTGGCAAGACAAGCCAAGGAGGCAGTGAAGAAAGTCAATGAGGATTCTGCCACTGCTACTGCTACTGAGGCCTTAGTCAAACCGAGGAAATTTATGCCAAAGAAGCCTGCTCGTAAGCCAAGTGCTTCACCAACAGCGCCCTCACGGCCAAGTTCCTCAGCAATGCCCTCATGACAAATTCCTCACACTGCTACTGCTCCACCAAAGTCCTCAGCAACTCCTTCAAAGTCCTCAGCTCCTGTGCATCTGGCTACATGTCAAAGGACTGCTGGTTTCTCGATTGCCTCTGGTGTTTCAGCGAGTTCCTCAGCTGCACCAATTTCCTCATCAGGCCCCACACTGTTCAAGACTAAAGCAACAGCTGGACGCGGTCCTCGGCCAAGTCCAAAGAAGAAACAGGTCGCATTCCATGTGCCTTCTGATGATGAAGCTTCTGATGATGAACTCGCAGAAATCATCAGAGACAGACACGTGAAGGCCGCTAGAGCCAAAGGCACATCTGTGCCACTGCTTTTGGATCCGAGGAAAATCCTCGATTACATTGATCTCTGGCACAAGGATCCAAACACCCCAATGCCTGATTTTCATCTGACTCCTGGTCAAAGTCACATGCTGACCCATTTCATCACTCAAGAGAAATGGAAGTTTGAAAAGGCAAGAGAGATCAAGAAAGCTCAATACAGAAAGGAGAAGCTCCTGAAGAAAAATGTTGTCAGAATGACACCTGAGGAACTTCTCAAGGCTCAGTCTGAAATTCAAGCCCTCAGCAAAGACTTTGATGCCTACTATGCTGATTGGCAAGGAGCCAAAGTGAGATTCGTCAACCTGACAAAGAAATTGACAAATGTTGTAGCCCCAACGCAACAAGAAAACCCTCAGGCTGCAGACTCTGCTCAGCCTGCTGAAGAACATGCCAGCACCGCTGATGACTTTCAGCCTGCTGAAGAAAATGCTAGTTCCAGGGCTGGTGAAGAAATTCCAGCCGCTGAAGAAATTGCTAGGGCATCCACTAGTGGTGCGCCTGAAGAAACTGAAGAGATCAGGGCAACTGCATCAGTTGCGCCTGAAGAAAATCAACCAGATTCCTCAGCTCCTCCCGCGCCTACACCAACTCCAATTCTTCCATCTGCCTATGATGTGAAGAGGACTAAGGCTGCAGAGCGAGCTGCAGTGAAGAAAAGGAAGGCATCAGCTGCGTCAGAATCTTCGGCTGCGAAGAAAATGAAGCCAATGACCAGCTCACTCGAAAATCCGATTGTTGCTGTTCCAATTTCATCCATGCCATCAAAGGACCTTGTTCCTTTTGGAGAAGACTATGTGATCCCAAGCGGATCGGATGAAGAAAATCATTCTGCTGCTTTGTCAGAGCAGATTGATGAAGAAATTGACGTGGATGCAATCCCTTCAACGCCAGTTATTTCCTCACCTATGCCTCAGTTCACAGCTGAAGAGGCTGGTGTTGAGGAAATTGAAGATGAAGATGTGGATATAGGATGCACCACACCTGTGATGAATGATGACTTTTGGGAAAGTCAGCATCCCAATACTCCTCTCTTCACACCTATCCAACAGATTCCTCAGTCCCCTGCACCAATAGTTCAACTGGACTCTGAAGAAACTCATCCCACTCCCTCTGTGCATGAAGAAATTCCAGCCACTAGTGCTGAAGAACCTGCTGCTGCTGATTCTCAGGTTGCACACGAAGAGGAACCAGAAATTCCTCAGCCTGAAGAACCTGAGCTCGCGATTCCTGAGGTGGTGATGCAACTCACTGACATCCCTCTGCCAAAGCCAAAGAATCCGTTCTCAAGCAAACAGAAGTTCAAGGCTGAAGACTTCTTTGCCGAGCATGTATTCTTCACAGATTACAACCCCTATGACTCTGCTCGCATAAGGAAGAGGCGTTTCTGGACTGCTAGTCAAGCCAACTTCTATTCCTCTGTGCTGTTTGACAAAGACAAAATCTTCGATCATGAACATATTCCTCACGTGGACATGGAATCTCTGCCATGGTTCGAGCCAGTCCTCAGTGTTCTTCACGATGCAGGATTACTGAGGGGACCCCGACTCATAAGTCGTGATCACCGAATGCACGTGTACAGTGATCCCAGAGATCAATGCTCACTGAACACACAGAAGCTGAATAACAAGAGTCTTACATCCATACATACCGTATTACACAAGTAGGACCATTATGGTCGAGTCTTGAGTATATCATCGCAGCGGAAATCTTCGTCGATAACTTGGACCCATTTCATCTGCCTTAACCCTATAGGCATTCTGACTGGGAAACGTCCTAGTTCGCATGTTCGTCTCCAAAGAACTCTCATTCGAACTCCGGTTCTTCCATGCCTGGTCAATTAAATAACCAGTGGCAAGCCAATGAGTACTTTGAATGTACTCGCAAGCAACCCATGTTTTGGTTCAAGATGTAATAATGCATGATATAGGTAAATTTTTGCAGAAAGCTAGTGTTGAGTGCAATGACATGTTCAACAACTTGTAAGACATGCATCAAGAGAATTCAAATAATCATGAGGACAGGTTACAGATATCAACATAAAAAGAGTGGGCACCAACCCAACTCAATTATGTCAAGTCCTTTGACTTGACCCAAGTAGTTTTATCAACACACACACACACGGTTGAAAACTCTGGACGTAGTTTAAGCAGCACCGCCCAACTGTCCTTGACCGTGGACACGGCTATTCGAATAGTTTTACACTCTGCAGAGGTTGCACACCGTACCCACAAGATCCGGGGAACTTCCGTGTCATCCACGACCCGCGATACCTCAAGTACCCGGGGTAAGCACCCGATCACTACCTTTCCCTAGATGACACTAACATGGAGTCCACTCGATTGGTAGTAATCCCCGTGCCTAACATTTCACATCATAAAGTTGTGGAGCCTCGCTCCCATATTCATCACATACCACAAGCACGGGGTACCAATGGTGTGTTCGGTGCTGTAAAGACAGTCATGGCCGCCCTACCTGGCACGACCCCGTCCCGAGAGAGAGCACCAACTCTCCCCCGTCAGTAGTAATGCGGGATCCAAGCTAGTATCGTCCTAGGTAATCAATAATGCCCTTTCCCATATAAGGGTAGAGTGGTTGCGCATGTAAGGTTGGGACAGTCGACAAATCTTAAATCTAATCCGTTTTCGAAAACAACACACACACTTGCCTCGATACACCACTTCGTCATCAAGTGGTTACCCATTTCATCATCTCCCTCGGGCATAAGTGGCACCCGACGGGGTTTTCGAAAAAGTCTTTTGAAAATACTTAGTCTCCTTCACCATGCATATTCCCGTCCCTTTTTGCGTAGCACTACCTTAGCATCCTATCTACTCCCACCGGCATAACCCTCATAGGAAGGTAGGGTCATGCACAATGCAAGTATCAACGAGGAAGTATGGTGGCAACCATCGAAGTGGTTATCATCTCATCATGATTCTGTAGCAACAACGATATGGTGCTATATGACATGCATAAAAAGGGTTTCATAGACATGGTCAAAGGGCTGCTTGCCTGGTTCCTCAGAGTCTTCAAGTCTTCAAATATCTCTGGTCCAACTCCGAGCATTTTGTCTACTTCGTCAACTATCGTCGAAAGCAACCATAATAAGCAACACAACAAGGCAGGAAATAAAAGTGCTCTAAAAATATGAGTTGGACATCTCTGACCAAGGTTGTTTCATTAGGATTTGATCAATGGACATCTCTGAACATTTCAATATGATGGAATCAAGGGATTAATGGGTTTGCAAGAAGTGTACAGAAATATATTTTTGAAAAATGAGTAAAGGCACCCATTTAACAAAGAATGATTTTAGAAGCATCTAGGAATTGGTTTCACTAGATTTCGAGTTCAAATGAATTTCCTATGAATTTGCAAAGTTGATAAATATGAAGAAATGGCTCAATAATTTATGTAGTACAGAAAGTATTAATAAAAATGTTCATAAACTAAGTTATGAACTTAGGAATACCTAGGAATTTGAATCATGGAATTTGGATCAATTTTGAGCCTTCTGTGATTTCCTAAAGTTTATGATAGAAGTGGAAATATGGGATTTGATAAATGTTTGTGAAGAAAAACTTTATGGAAAAATGTGCAAATTGCACCATGTGATAGATCAGGAATTTATGAACCTATAGAAATTAGAATCATCAAATTTGGAGTTAATTTGAATTGTCTATGAATTTTTGAGGTTAACTGGAAAAAATAAAAAGGGAAAAGGTTTAGGGTTTACCCAAAGCGTGCACAGGGCGCAGGATAGAAGTGGGCCGGCCCGCTGGCTTAGCCGCGCGGGCGAGGAGGGTGACATCAGAGGCGCCCCTGACGGAGTACGCCTTCGCTGCGCAGGAAGCGGCTTTACACCCGGTCCGTCTCCACTTAAACGGGCGGGGCCCGCCTGCTGGGTCGCTGACCTGCGGGTCCCGCACCAACTCTCTCTCTCTCTCTCCCGCCTCCTCCTTCTTCCCCCCGATGGGCAGAGGCATGGGGCATACGGCGAGCGCGCCGGCGACGATTCCGGCCGCTCCGCTGCGCCCGGGGCCAGGCCGGTGTTCTGGGCGGATGCCCCGTCCCACGCCGCGCCCAGAGGTGGTCGCGCTGGACGCGGGGAGCGCCAGACTTGGGCGGAGCGTCGGCCATGGCGGAGACCGGCGACGGCGAGGATGGGCACGGCGAGGTAGGCATGGGGAGGAGGTCCTAGCGTGCGGGAGAGGCTTCTTGGGGTCGTGGGAGTCCTCGGGATGGGTCAGTGGGAGCGGGAAAGCAACGATGGCTCGGCTACGCCCGAGGGCACGACAGCGTCACTCCGGTCATGGAGGTGGGAAGAGGGCGCGAGAGGGAGAGGGAGGTTGTCAGGGAGGTGTAAGCGAGAGAGGGGAGCGGGGAGAGGCCATAGAAGAGGTCAGGAGGGGTTTATATGGGCACGGCCGCGGTGCACCATGGACAGCGCCCATGGACGCGCTCGGGTGAGCTCATAGAGGGGAGGGGAGAGAGATTCTGGAGGGGGCCGGCAGCGTGCCCTGTCCCGGACGCCGAGGCGTCTCGTCGGGCGCGCTAGGAAGGCCCGAGGTGGCCGGAGGTGCTTGGCAGGGGGGCGGCTACAGTGCAGGAGCGCACTGTAGCGCGCTCCAGAGTGCCCAAATGGCATGCCATGGCATTTTATATGCATTGTGGGCGCGGCCACTATTGTCTGTTAGTTCTAGGAGGGAGTAAAGAAGAGGGGATGGACATAGGATGCCCTGGTAGCCACTGGAGTGAGGAGGGAGGTGAGAAAGGGAGAGAAATGGGCTTGTCCAGAGAGAGGAGGAGAGGGTTTCACCCAGCAATGATTGAGCCATGGGTTTTCCATTGCTACTGGAGGTGCAAGGGGACTCTGAGGGGCTGTGGTAAAAAGTTGAGGTCATGGAGAAGAGTGGAAGTGGTAAAAATGATGATTTTGGAAAAATGGCAGAAGGTGTTTGTTGTTGGTTTGGGCAAGAAAATTAATTCCAATTTCCATGGGAATTAACAGGATGGAATGGCACATGGAAGTAGGGTGTTCCACCAAGTTTGAGCTCATTTGGGCAAAGTACCCAATGCAACTTTGGTAAACCCTAGAAATCATCAGAAATGGCTTTGCCAAGATTTAGTTATGCCAATCTATTCTCCTTGATGCACCACTTGGTTTAGTATCATCATTTGAGGATTTGACCATGTCCACAAAAATTCAGATCAAAAGGACACACTTGACAATGTAGAGTTGTCCAAATTTGGTTCTGGACAGGAAGGGTTTTGGGGCACTTTGATCAAGTTAACTTGTTCTCCAACTTGTGCCATTTGGTGTAGATGAATGATTAGACCATTTGAGCATGTTCACAAGATTTGAGAGCATTTAGACATGTTTGGCAATGTAAAGTTGCTCAAACTCCAAAATGGACAGAAATGGTTTTGAGGGGATTGGATGATGTTATATTGGTCTCCAAGTCATGAGACTTGGCAAGATCATCGAATATGTCATATGTGACATGCTAGAATTTTTCTTGGAATTTTTGGAGAATATTTCCTTTGTAAATATTTCAAAAGCTTGAAATATCCAGAAAGGGTTTTTGAGGTATTTGACAAATATTTTGAACATGACCATGTCTTGAAACTCTTATATGTGGACAATATATGTCCACTGAGTTTCCCTAGGTTTTTGACAAATATTTTTAAAACAATAAAATAATTTTTCCCTATTAAAGACCTTTTCTGGCCTTAAGAAAAAGCTTTTAAATAAAATAGGAAAATTAACTTTTAAAATTATATTTTTGTGGTTTCTGGGTATCCTATATCTAATAGGAGTCAAATATATTTTTAGAAAGATTTTTACTGCCCTTAATTCAGTACTTGCAGTGCAAACCTCAATTCAGGGGTTTTTGAAAAAACTAATTTTAGAAAATACTTTTTGGCCAAATTAATTTTGTAAGAAAATACTATATTGCTCTATACACATGGCATGATCATTGGGCAGAAGTTTGGGGCAAGGAAATGAAGTATAGGAGTTGGAGGATTTATTTGATTTTTAGAGCACTTGCAAACAGCAGACAAACATTCAATCAAAGCAAAGACAAAACACTCAAAAGTTTTTGTCAAACCACATTTTAGCATGATTTATTGACTTAAGTGTTGTGGCATGAAAATCAGGGTGTGACAATTACTCAATTTCTGCACTGACATTTGCGATTGGAATGAAGAACTTATTCTTCAGTTCTATGCAACACTGCATATCACTGGAGACGCTGAAGATGTCAACTCATGGGTGTTGGATTGGATGACTGAAAACACTCACTACAAGGCACCGGCAACTGAATTGCTTCGTGTCCTTCCTCTCAGTCCTCCCCATGACAGTGCACGTTGCACCTACAGTGACCCTGAACTGACAAATCACTATATGCAAGTGCTTGTGAAGCCTTTGAAGCCTGGGCAGGCCCCACGAACCAAATTCCTCGTCAAGGAATTACTCTATGTGCCTCGGATTGTCTATCGCATTCTGACGAAGACAATGAGTCCTACCAAAGGCCACGACTCAAATGATGAAGAAGTCGTTGGCATCATGAAGAATATGCTTTTCAACATCATTCATGGTGTTCCCGTTAACTTCCATGATTTCTTCATGAGGACTCTGGCCAATATTGCTATGTCACAATTCGAGCTGAAGCCCTATGCGCCTTGGATTATGAGATTCATCAGGGCAAGATCTTCACTGAACTACAAAGGTGACACTCTGAACCATGGTAGCTACTTGCCTCCCATTGAAGTCCTCAAATGGACAGTTTCATCATCTGATGATAAAGGCAAGGCAGCTGCTGTGATCGATGAAGGCATTCGTCCATTGGATGGTCAATTTCGCAAGGCTACATCTTACTCTACCAATGACGACTCTGCCACACACGACTCTGCCACACATGACTCTGCCGCACCTGGGCTGTCCTCACTCATGTCTATAGCGCTGAAGAACTGAAGACTATGGGTCTCAAGGAAGAATTTGACTAGTCTGCGCCTCCTCCGAAGAAATTCAAGAGGGTCAAAGTTCCTCCACTGGTGGCCAGCTCTTATTCTTCATCGCGTGACACTGATGAGTATGAAGATTTGGACGACACTGCGGCAGGCCCTGCTACAACTAACAACCCCGACAACGCTGGCGCTCCTCCATCGACTTGAAATTCTTCAGGGACGTTAGTCCTCAGTTTCAATCCTTTTGGTCATTTGATGACAAAGGGGGAGAAATCTGAGTTAGTCTTCAAGCAGGTCTATATTAAGGGCATTTTTTTAAGTTACAACTCTCGTTCTTCTGAAACTTTTATTTGGATCGAGTTGTAATCTTAAACCCGATGGTGCGCTGATACTTTTGTTGCACTATGCTCTGATACTTTTGATGCTTTATTCGGCATGCTTATTCCTCGTTAATATTATTGCACGCATGCTGAATCTCATCAGACACCATATTTCATCATGCATTTCAAATTCTTCATATTATATATCAAATTCGTGTATGAATTACAAGATATAGGGGGAGATCTCCATGATTCAACTCTTCAAATGTGCAATTCCTCAAAAGCAAATTCCTCACTATGCACATCTTCAGGGGGAGTTCTTCTATATCTTGCAATCAAATTCCTCAATATCAGTATTTACACTTCATATGTTTATCCCCGTTGAAAACTTAACCTATGTTGTCATCAATCACCAAAAAGGGGGAGATTGTAAGTGCATCTAGTGCCCCTTAGTGATTTTGGTGTATTGAAGACTTATAGGTTAAGGGACTAATGCGTTTGTGAGTGTACACAGGTCTATAAGTCTATGAAGAGTTTGATATTTACAGAGAAAGTCAACCCCTAAAAATGAAGTTCTTCAACTGAAGACTTTGATATTCTGAAGACTTTCTGAAGACTTTGAAAGTGAAGAAATTGGTGTGACCTTGAAGACTTGGTATTCATTTGTGGAACATGAAGCGTGAAGACTTTTGTTTTCGTAGTTTCATTTTCTCTTTCTTGAGTCATAGGAAACACCGTACTGTTAAAGGGGGTCGAGGAAATACTAAGGAAAAATTTCCATGTGATGCTCAACCCAAAATCCTACCCCTACCAATCCCTTCGAGTGAAGCCTTTGGAAATCTCATACAGTTCAGTCGCTTTCTTCAGTGACAGAGACGAAGTTCTTCTGGTCGCTGATGAATTTGTTCTGACTGAGGAGTTAGGAATTCGCCAGTGCGAATTGCCTACACAATGAGGAACATGATAGCCCTGAGGAATTTGAGAGTCAAATTCCCGACCGTTGCTGTGCTGCACGCCAGCTGTCCCAAAATATCTTATCCACCTAACAGTCATATGATTGAAGGGCATTTATGTCTTATCATGTCCGGCTGCTCCCTAGGCTACAAATAGCCGCCCCCTACAACCACTAGCTGGTTGGCTGCTCCGAGAGAACTTGACACTTGTCATTTGAGAGCAACCCATCCTCCGAGGACTTTGAGCGAAAATCATCAAGTGAGGAAAACCCAAAACGAAACCCCTACAAACCCAAAGTGATTGAGCATCACTGAAGAAATTGATCCTGCATGGATCCGACGCTTGTTACCTTTGAAGACTGTGCTTCTTCCAGACGGTTAGGCGTCATGGTCTAGAGCATCCAAGAGGAATTGTGGATCGCCGAGTGACCAAGTCTGTGAAGGTTTGGAAGTCGCCTGAAGACTTACCACGAGTGATTGGACGAGGTCTGTGTGACCTTAGTTCAAGGAGAATACGGTGAGGACTGGGTGTCCTGAGCTGCGTGCTCAGTGACTGGGTGTCCGGGACTGTGTGTCCTCGAGTTTAAATACTCAGCCGCTCCAACCAGACGTACAACTGAGATAGCAGTTGGAACTGGTCTACCAAATCATTGTCTTCACCAACCTAACTGGTTCTATTTCCTCAACCCTTTCATTTCCTCATTACTGTGTTGAGTGTTTGTTCATATCTATGCTTGAAGACTTTGACTGAAGACTTTCTCAATTTCCTCAGTTCAATTTCTTCAACCTGTTTGTCTTCATCTTGTGTTATCCTGTGATTACGCTTTCTTTACTCTGTGCTAGTCTTCATTTCATCATGATGACCATGCTTGTGTTCTGTTATGCTTACTTCTGAGTACTTATTCCACTGCTAGTAGTTCTTCGCTAAGGAATTTCCTCACCGGCAAATTCCTAAGTGAAGAATTCATAAAAATCGCCTATTCACCCCCCTCTAGTCGATATAACGCACTTTCAAGTCACATATCTGTATTCCCTCCATTCCCTTGCCCATCTCCGTTCAATCCTCTGTATGCGCACCTTGCGCTGATTTTTGTTTTCTTTGCCAAATTTTGATTCATCAGGTGTGCAATAGTCAGCATAAATTTCCTCAGGGATTTCAAACGCAGTCATAGCCTCAGGTTTGTTTCCTCCTTTCTGCGGCTTCTTACCGTCTGCCATATTCTTCAGTTGAGGAATTTGAACAATCGAATTCTTTGAAGAAGTATGCAGTTTTTCTTCGAGGAACGCTGCAAATGAGTTAAGTTGATGAGAACCTAGTGATTTAGCAGCAGACATGAGTACCTGTGAACAGAGTATAGGTGCGAGGAATTTGGAGAGGTCATATGCGTTCTCAGAAGGTTTTTCGAAAAGAACAAGTTTTGAGGAATTTGACCAGATGAAGCTTGAGGAATTTCACTAAGCGTCTTGTCTTAGGTTCCAGAGTTGTACAGATCGAAGATCCACACAATTAGGGAATCTTGAAGAAAATGATTGCTTAGAGAAACAGTTCAAGATCATATGATGTGTGAGGTGTTCATATGTGTGAAGATTTGAAGAATAAACACCTTTGAAGATTTTCAGGAAAGTTTGAGAATCAAAGTGAGTAATAAAAGTAACTTTTAATTACCCGAAGTGAAGAACACGACGAACTGAGAAGAACAGATGTGAAGTTCATCAGGTTAGATCTCCCACGCCCTAACTTGGCAGAGGAAGACAGCTACGGCGGCGGCGGAGTGAAGATTTCCGCGGTCGGCGTGAGTACGACGGCAACGAGGTCGAGGCAGCGAAGCTCTTCCTCACCAGCGATGATGGAGTAGCGGCGGCCCTAGGGTTTGAGGAGCTCGAGTGAGAGAGTAACGATCGAGTGGAGTAAATGAAGTGAGGAAGGGGAGAGGGGTATTTATAGACACGGTAAAAACTGTTCGCCCGAAGATTTGGGACGAACGTGCCCCTGCCCTTTCTCCTTCTCGCGACATGTGTCCACGTACTGTGTAGTTGAGATCGTGTACGATCGTGGGTGAATAGAATAATGCATTGTGGGATGCGGAACGGTTTGAGCGGCAAAACCGAAAATTTGGATAAGATTTGTTTTAAAGTTTCGTTCGCAATTTCTTCAGCTGACAAGGACACAATGAAGATTTTGAACGAGTTTCAAATAGAACGCACATGAAGAATTTTTGAATAGATTGGGTTGAGTATAGCATAGAGGGGGAAGGGTCCGTTCACATTCACTTAGCAGAAAAAGCAACTTGAAGAAATAGCTATAAGTGAACACTGTAGAGGACATAAACTCATATATATATATATATAGCCAATGAAGAAAAACGACGGAAACAGTGAAGATTTTGCAAAGTTGAAGAATTTGAAAGACTGAAGAATTTCAAAACTGAGGAAAAACTCAAATTGAAGATTTTCAACTTTTTGTGGTGGCGTGACCCACCGTATAAGAATGATGATTTCAGACACCGCGCACAATTGTCGTAGGGTTCTGAGAATCAAATTCTTCATTAATTTCTTCACACTTAGAGTGTTATTCTTCATTGATTGAAGAAAAACGTTTCTTCATGTGTTGCACATCTAAGTCATCAATTTTGCATAAGTGTCAGGGTGTGTGTCCTTTTCAAAGAACATTCGAAGATTCTAAGATATTTAGCTCACACCGCAACTTGCTAAATCTCTTCTCATCCAAGGGCTTAGTGAAGATATCAGCTAGCTGTTCTTCAGTCTTCACGTGCTCGATGGAGATGTCGCCCTTCAACACATGATCATGAAGAAAATGATGACGAATCTGAATGTGCTTTGTCTTCGAGTGCTGAACTGGGTTGTGAGCAATCTTGATGGCACTCTCATTGTCGCAGAGGAGAGGCACATTCTTCACATTGACGCCATAGTCCTTGAGTGTTTGCTTCATCCAAAGCAGTTGAGCACAACAAGAGCCAGCAGCAATGTATTCAGCTTCCGCAGTAGACAGTGATACGCAGTTCTGTTTCTTCGAGGACCAACAGACCAAAGATCGTCTGAGGAAATGACAAGTGCCAGATGTTGACTTGCGGTCCACACGATCACCAGCATAGTCAGAGTCAGAATATCCAATGAGATCAAAAGCAAAGCCCTTGGGGTACCATAATCCTAGTGTTGGTGTGTGAGCTAGATATCGAAGAATATGCTTCACAGCCTTATGGTGTGATTCCTTCGGTGCAGCATGAAATCGGGCACACATGCAAACACTATGCATTATATCTAGCCTAGATGCACATAAGTACAATAAAGAACCAATCATGGAGCGGTATACTTTGTGATCGAAGTCAATACAATTTTCATCAGTGCATAGATGGCCGTTTGTGGGCATAGGATTTTGACGCCTTTGCAATCTTGCATGCCGAATTTCCTCAGTACATCTTTGAGGTATTTCTCCTGAGATATGAATATGCCGTTGCGTTGTTGACGAATTTGAAGACCTAAGAAGAATTTCAACTCTCCCATCATAGACATTTGATATTCTTCACTCATCATATAGGCAAATTCATCACTATAACGTTGGTCAGTACAGCCAAAGATAATATCATCAACATATATTTGGCACACAAACAGTTCACCATCATAAGATTTAGTAAAGAGAGTAGGGTCGAGTGAACCGGGTGTGAAGCCATTCTTCACGAAGAATTCCTTCAATGTATCATAGAACGCCCGAGGGGCTTGCTTGAGGCCATAGAGGGCCTTATTAAGTCTGAAGACTTTGTCAGGATTCTTCGGATCTTCAAAACCTGGGGGTTGAGCAACATATACTTCTTCCTCAAGCTTACCATTGAGGAATGCACTTTTCACATCCATTTGATATAATATGATATCATGATGGTTAGCATAAGCAAGTAATATGCGAATAGCCTCAAGTCTAGCAACAGGTGCAAAAGTTTCATCAAAATCAATTCCTTCAACCTGTGTGTAGCCTTGAGCTACCAGTCGTGCCTTATTCCTCACCACAAGGCCATTTTCATCTTGCTTGTTGCGGTAGGTCCACTTTGTGCCAATGATATTATGCTTGCGAGGATCTTGACGTTTGACCAGTTCCCAGACATTGTTGAGCTCGAACTGATGTAATTCTTCTTGCATAGCCTGAAGCCACTCCGTCTCCAAAAATGCTTCATCTACCTTAGTGGGCTCTGTGATAGAGACAAAAGCATAGTGCCCACAAAAGTTAGATAAATGTGAAGCTTTTGAGCGTGTGAGAGGACCTGGTGCTCTAATGTCATCGATGATCTTCTCCACTTGCACTTCTTTTGCAACGCGAGGATGAGCTGGTTTTTGCTGAGGAGTTTGATCAGCATTTTCTTCAGCACCATTTTCCTCAGCATTTTCTTCAGGTGCATCAGCTCGACGTTCTTCATGAACTGGAATGAATTCTTCAGCAGATTCTTCAGTAGGAATGACATCCTCAGTTTCCTTGAACTTGAGAGAATCCTCTGGTGCTGGTTCATCTAACACAGAAGGTAGGTGCTCTCTTTGCGAGCCATTAGTTTCATCGAACCGCACATCTATAGTGTCAACAATCTTGTGAAGAACAATGTTGAAGACTCTGTAGGTGTGCGAGTCCTTTCCGTAACCAAGCATAAAACCTTCATGTGCTTTCGGTGCAAATTTAGAATTGTGGTGAGGATCTCTAATCCAACATTTAGCACTGAAGACTTTGAAATAACTCACATTGGGTTTCTTGTCAGTGAGGAGTTCATAGGCCGTCTTCTTGAAGAATTTGTGAAGATATACTCTGTTGATGATGTGGCACGCAGTATCAATTGCATCAATCCAAAAACGATGAGGCGTTTTGTATTCATCAAGCATAGTGCGAGCCATCTCAACAAGAGTTCTGTTCTTGCGCTCCACGACGCTATTTTGCTGAGGTGTATAGGGAGCACATAACTCATGAGTAATACCAAGTTCATCAAGATAGTCATCAAGACAGGAATTCTTGAACTCAGTTCCATTGTCACTTCTGATGTGCTTGATCTTCACACCAAAGTTGGTTGAAGCCCTTGAGGAAAAACGTTTGAAGACTTCCTGCACTTCATGTTTGTAAGTAACAATGTGTACCCATGTATATCGAGAGTAATCATCAACAATGCCAAAACCATATAGAGATGCATCATTAGTGACTGCTGAGTAATGATTAGGTCCGAAGAGGTCCATGTGAAGCAATTCGAATGGACGAGTAGTGGTCATGATAGTCTTCGCTGGATGCTTGGCCTTGGTCATTTTTCCAGCTTCACAGGCTCCGCATAAGTGATCCTTGAGGAATTTGACATTCTCAATGCCAATGACATGCTTCTTCTTTGCAAGCGTTCGTAAATTCCTCATGCCTGCATGACCAAGTTGTCGATGCCATAGCCAGCCTTGTGAAGCTTTTGCAAGTAGACACACGGCTGGCTGTGGTCCTGTAGAGAAATCAACAATATACAAATCTCCTCTCCTAAAGCCTTCGAAGACTTTGGAATTGTCAGCTTCCATAATCACAACACAGCGATACTTGCCAAAGACAACAACCATATCAAGATCACAAAGCATTGAGACTGACATGAGGTTGTATCCTAAGGACTCAACAAGCATGACTTTGTCCATGTGTTTATCCTTAGAGATTGCAACCTTACCAAGACCCAATACCTGACTTTTGCCTTTGTCAGCAAAGATGATATGCTTCAGATGTGATGGTGATAAGGGAGCATCCATCAATAGATTCTTGTCTCCAGTCATGTGATTCATACATCCACTATCGAGGACCCACTCAGTAGCTTTGGGTTGATCATCCTGCAGATGAATTAGTGTAGCTTACAATCTCATATGCTTCATTTGTGAAGAATACGATATCAAGTTCATCAGATGAATTTCATCAATCAGTAAACAGATATAGCAGTATGAGGACATGTGAAATGAAGATTCATTTCATCATGATTCGCCTGCGTCCTTTCAGGCAATTTTGTCAGGTCCCCAGCAAATTCTTCAGACGTTAAAGCACGTCTGGAAACCTGACCCTGCAGAAGAGATTAGTTCTTTTTCTTCACCACCCACATCTGCGAGCACCATACGAGAATGGTGGCATAGAGGCCAAACCATTTCGTTTCACATAAGAGGGGTTAGGGTAAGCATATGAATAAGCAGAGAAATTCTTCGAGGACTTATGAACATAACGGTTTGAAGAATAATGCACATATTCATAGCCCTTAGCTCTACCCTGCGAAACAGAGTTGTTAGCATGATGATAATCATATGAGGACTTTGATCCTTTTGAGGAATTTGATCCACGTGAGGAATTTGGTCCGTTTGAGGACTTGGATCCATATGAAGAATTTGGTCCATATGAAGAATTTGATCTGGGGTTCCTGTTCTTCACAGGTGGTGTCATGAGGACATTCACCTGAAGACTTTCGAGGCACTTCTTGGGAACCCAGATTTTCTTCATAGGAGAACCATTCCTGCAGTTAGTGCCAACATATCTAGCAAATACTTCACCATTCTGATTTTTGAACAATTTATAGTTGGAGTCAAATGACTCATCAGAAGAATGAGGAGATTCACATGTAAAGCCAGATAAGTTAGATGGATCAACTGGAGGTCCCTTTGCAACAACCCATGAGGTTTTGGGGTACTACTCAGGCTTCCAATATGTTCCATCAGCATTGAGTTTCCTCTCAAAGGCAATACCCTCTTTTCTAGGGTTTCTGTTGAGGATCTGCTTTTTAAGCACATCACAAAGAGTCTGATGCCCTTTGAGGCTTTTGTACATGCCTGTCATATACAATTCCTTCAGCCCTGCATTGTCAGTGATACTAGCAATGTCCTCAGATGAGCAATTAGTGATAGAAGAGGGAGGTGAAGAATTTGTAACAGTTGAAGCATTTGAACATTCAGGTGAAGAATTAGCAGATTCACGTTCAATGCACTTTAAGCATGGAGGATCAAATTGTTCCTGAGAAGCGCTAGTTTGTTGAGCTAGTAATGAATCGTGCTCCTTCTGAAGATCTTCATAACTCACTCTTAGCTTCTCAAGATCTTGCTTTCTTTGAAGAAATTCATAAGAAAGTTTCTCATGATTAGATAAGAGAGTGTTATGATGACTTTGAAGGTTATCAAACCTAGACTGAAGTCTCTGAAGATTTTCAGTCAGGGCTTTAGTGCGATCCATTTCTTCACCCAACATATCATCACTTTTGTCTAGCATGTTTTGAACCTTTTCAAAAGCCCTTTGTTGTTTTACAGCAATCTTAGCAAGTTTAGAGTAGCTGGGCTTGAGATCCTTATCAGATTCATTTTCACTAGATTCAGAGGAGGTGTATTTGAGTACCTTTGCACCTTTCGCCATGAAGCAATAGGTGGGAGCGTAGTCATCATTATCTTCATCAGGCTTGTTGGTGGGGTCAGTTTCTTCAGTGTTGAAGATGGACTTGCTAACGAAAGCAGTAGCGAAGGCCAGACTCGCCACACCAGATTCGGATTCTTCAGACGCCTCCTCTTCCTCATGTTCCTCAGATTCAGCTTCAGAGTCCATTTCCTTGCCAATGAATGCCTGAGCCTTCTTGGAGCTGCTCTTCTTGTGAGATGAAGACTTCGAGGATTTTGATGATGAAGATTTTGACGATTTCTTCTTCTTCTTTGCATCATCAGGACTGTAATCCTTGTATTTCTTCTTCTTCAATTCCTTGTCCCACTGAGGACGATCTTGAATATAGTGACCAGGTTTCTTGCATTTGTGGCACAGCCTTCTCTTATAGTCACTGGATGAGGAATCACTGCTTCTTGAGGATTTTCCAAAGCGACCACGTCTTGAGAACTTCTGGAATTTCTTCACGAGCAGTGCTAGCTCCTGGCTCAATTCTTCAGGATCACCAAGGATACTTCCAAAATCCTCACATTCAGACTCAGACACAGCCTTGGCCTTCAGGGCACGTGGTTTGCCATAGCTCAAACCATAGAGATCTCTCTTTTCAGCAAGCTGGAACTCGTGAGTATTTAGCCTTTCGAGGATATCGGCGGGATCAAGAGACTTGTAGTCAGCATGTTCTTGTATCATCAGTGCCAGAGTATCAAATGAGGAATCAAGCGATCTCAACAGTTTCTTCACCACCTCATGGTCGGTGATGTCAGTGGCACCAAGGGCTTGAAGCTCATTTGAGATGTCAGTGAGGCGATCGAAGGTTTGTTGGACATTTTCATTGTCGAATCTTTTGAAGTGGTTGAAGAGATTTCGAAGAACATCAACTCGAGAGTCACGCTGAGTTGAGACTCCTTCATTCACTTTGGACAGCCTATCCCAGATAAGCTTAGCAGTTTCCAAAGCACTCACTCTTCCATACTGTCCTTTACTCAGATGGCCACATATGATATTCTTCACTTGAGAATTGAGTTGCTTGAATCTCTTCACATCGGTAGCGTTTAGTGAGGGTGAGACAGAGGGAACACCATTTTCCACAACATACCAGAGATCGTTGTCAATTGCCTCAAGATGCATTCGCATCTTGTTTTTCCAGTAGGGGTAGTCCGTCCCATCAAAGGTAGGACACCCAGCCGAGACCTTGATCATACCTGCGATCGACATAACTAAAACTCCAGGCGGTTAATCCAAAATCACACAGAACAAGGAAGTACCTTGCTCTGATACCAATTGAAAGTGCGTTATATCGACTAGAGGGGGGGTGAATAGGCGATTTTTATGAATTCTTCACTAAGGAATTTGCCGGTGAGGAAATTCCTTGGCGAAGAACTACTAGCAGTGGAATAAGTACTCAGAAGTAAGCATAACAGAATACAAGCATGGTCATCATGATGAAATGAACACAAGCACAGAGTAGAGAAAGCGTAATCACAGGATAACACAAGATGAAGACAAACAGACTGAAGAAATTGAACTGAGGAAATTGAGAAAGTCTTCAGTCAAAGTCTTCAAGAACAGATATGAACAAACACTCAACACAGTAATGAGGAAATGAAAGGGTTGAGGAAATAGAACCAGTTAGGTTGGTGAAGACAATGATTTGGTAGATCAGTTCCAACTGCTGTCTCAGTTGTACGTATGGTTGGAGTGGCCGAATATTTAAACTCGAGGACACACAGTCCCGGACACCCAGTCGCTGAGCACGTAGCTCAAGACACCCAGTCCTCACCGTATTCTCCTTGAACTAAGGTCACACAGACCTCGTCCAATCACTCGTGGTAAGTCTTCAGGCGACTTCCAAACCTTCACAGACTTGGTCACTCGACGATCCACAATTCCTCTTGGATGCTCTAGACCATGACGCCTAACCGTCTGGAAGAAGCACAGTCTTCAAAGGTAACAAGCGTCGGATCCACGCAGGATCAATTTCTTCAGTGATGCTCAATCACTTTGGGTTTGTAGGGGTTTCGTTTTGGGTTTTCCTCACTTGATGATTTTCGCTCAAAGTCCTCGGAGGATGGGTTGCCCTCAAATGACAAGTGTCAAGTTCTCTCGGAGCAGCCAACCAGCTAGTGGTTGTAGGGGGCGGCTATTTATAGCCTAGGGAGCAGCCCGACATGATAAGACATAAATTCCCTTCAATGATATGACCATTAGGTGGATAAGATATTTTGGCGCAGCACAACAACGGTCGGAAATTTGACTCTCAAATTCCTCAGGGCTATCATGTTCCTCACTGTGTAGGCAATTCGCACTGGCGAATTCCTAACTCCTCAGTCAGAACAAATTCATCAGTGACCAGAAGAACTTCATCTCTGTCACTGAAGAAAGTGACTGAACTGTATGAGATTTCCAAAGGCTTCACTCGAAGGGATTGGTAGGTGTAGGATTTTGAGTTGAGCATCACATGGATATTTTTCCTTAGTATTTCCTCGACCCCCTTTAACAGTACGGTGTTTCCTATGACTCAAGAAAGAGAAAATGAAACTATGAAAAAAAAGTCTTCACGCTTCATGTTCCACAAATGAATACCAAGTCTTCAAGGTCACACCAATTTCTTCACTTTCAAAGTCTTCAGAAAGTCTTCAGAATATCAAAGTCTTCAGTTGAAGAACTTCATTTTTAGGGGTCGACTTTCTCTATAAATATCAAACTCCTCATAGACTTATAGACCTATGTACACTCACAAACGCATTAGTCCCTTAACCTATAAGTCTTCAATACACCAAAATCACTAAGGGGCACTAGATGCACTTACAGCAACCCATGAGGTTTTGGGGTACTGCTCAGGCTTCCAATATGTTCCATCAGCATTGAGTTTCCTCTCAAAGGCAATACCCTCTTTCCTAGGGTTTCTGTTGAGGATCTGCTTTTTAAGCACATCACAAAGAGTCTGATGCCCTTTGAGGCTTTTGTACATGCCTGTCATATACAATTCCTTCAGCCCTGCATTGTCAGTGATACTAGCAATGTCCTCAGATGAGGAATTAGTGATAGCAGAGACAGGTGAAGAATTTCTAACATTTGAAGCATTTGAACATTCAGGTGAAGAATTAGCAGATTCTTGTTCAATGCACTTTAAGCATGGAGGATCAAATTGTTCCTGAGTGGCGCTGATTTGTTGAGCTAGTAATGAATCGCGCTCCTTCTGAAGATCTTCATAACTCACTCTTAGCTTCTCAAGATCTTGCTTTCCTTGAAGAAATTCATACGAAAGTTTCTCATGATCAGATAAGAGAGTGTTATGATGACTTTGAAGGTTATCAAACCTAGACTGAAGTCTCTGAAGATTTTCAGTCAGGGCTTTAGTGCGATCCATTTCTTGACCCAACATATCATCACTTTTGTCTAGCATGTTTTGAACTTGTTCCAAAGCTGTTTGTTGCTTAGTGGCAATGCAAACAAGTTTGGTATAACTGGATTCAATATCATCATCAGATCCATCATCATCAGATTTATCGTCACAAAACTCGGATGAGGAGCATTCGGTTACCTCGTCACCCTTTGCCATGAGACATGATGCAGAAGATGATGATTCTGGCTCGAAAGTCATCGTTTTGAGAGATTCCTTGAGGTCCTCGAACCAGGGATCATGACGGGTTCGATGACCTTCATAGACATCAGAGATTCGGTCCCAGATGAGCTTCGCATTGCAAAGATGCATAATGCGCCTGCATTCATCTCTGGATAGGCAGGAGCAGATGATATCCCTCGCCAAGATGTCAAGTCGAGTGTACTTGCGAATATCATCAGCGTCCGCCATCTTGCATAGATCAGTAAGACCAATCTCAGTGACGGTCCACAACTCGCTGTTCATTGCCATGAGGCGCTTCCTCATCATGGCCTTCCACTTGGGATAGTCATGACCGTCAAAGATAGGGCATGTCACTTTCTTCATACCTGCGGTCGACATAACTAAAACTCCAGGCGGTTAAACCAAAATCACACAGAACAAGGGAGTACCTTGCTCTCATACCAATTGAAAGTGCGTTATATCGACTAGAGGGGGGGTGAATAGGCGATTTTTATGAATTCTTCACTGAGGAATTTGCCGGTGAGGAAATTCCTTAGCGAGGAACTACTTGCAGCGGAATAAGTACTCAGAAGTAAGCATAACAGAATACAAGCATGGTCATCAAGATGAAATGAAGACTAGCACAGAGTACAGAAAGCGTAACCACAGGATAACACAAGATGAAGACAAACAGACTGAAGAAATTGAACTGAGGAAATTGAGAAAGTCTTCAGTCAAAGTCTTCAAACACAGATATGAACAAACACTCAACACAGTAATGAGGATATGAAAGGGTTGAGGAAATAGAACCAGTTAGGTTGGTGAAGACAATGATTTGGTAGACCAGTTCCACCTGCTGTCTCAGTTGTACGTCTGGTTGGAGCGGCTGAGTATTTAAACTAGAGGACACACAGTCCCGGACACCCAGTCGCTGAGCATGCAGCTCAGGACACCCAGTCCTCACCATATTCTCCTTGAACTAAGGTCACACAGATCTCGTCCAATCACTCGTGGTAAGTCTTCAGGCGACTTCCAAACCTTCACAGACTTGGTCACTCGGTGATCCACAATACCTCTTGGATGCTCTAGACCATGACGCCTAACCGTCTGGAAGAAGCACAGTCTTCAAAGGTAACAAGCGTCGGATCCACGCAGGATCAATTTCTTCAGTGGTGCTCAATCACTTTGGGTTTGTAGGGGTTTGGTTTTGGGTTTTCCTCACTTGATGATTTTCGCTCAAAGTCCTCGGAGGATGGGTTGCTCTCAAATGACAAGTGTCAAGTTCTCTCGGAGCATCCAACCTGCTAGTGGTTGTAGGGGGCGGCTATTTATAGCCTAGGGAGCAGCCTGACATGATAAGACATAAATGCCCTTCAATGATATGACCGTTAGGTGGATAAGATATTTTGGGACAGCTGGCGCGCAGCACAGCAATGGTCGGAAATTTGACTCTCAAATTCCTCAGGGCTATCATATTCCTCACTGTGTAGGCAATTCGCACTGGCGAATTCCTAACTCCTCAGTCAGAACAAATTATAAGCGACCAGAAGAACTTCGTCTCTGTCACTGAAGAAAGTGACTGAACTGTATGAGATTTCCAAAGGCTTCACTCGAAGGGATTGGTAGGTGTAGGATTTTGAGTTGAGCATCACATGGAAATTTTTCCTTAGTATTTCCTCAACCCCCTTTAACAGTATGGTGTTTCCTATGACTCAAGAAAGAGAAAATGAAACTACGAAAACAAAAGTCTTCATGCTTCATGTTCCACAAATGAATACCAAGTATTCAAGGTCACACCAATTTCTTCACTTTCAAAGTCTTCAGAAAGTCTTCAGAATATCAAAGTCTTCAGTCGAAGAACTTCATTTTTAGGGGTCGACTTTCTCTGTAAATATCAAACTCCTCATAGACTTATAGACCTGTGTACACTCACAAACTCATTAGTCCCTTAACCTATAAGTCTTCAATACACCAAAATCACTAAGGGGCACTAGATGCACTTACAAGACCTGATGTAAACCTTGTCGTAAGTTTGGTAGGGAGGTACCAAAGTAATCCCGGCATGGAACACTAGATAGCGGTCAAGAATATCCTGAAGTATCTGAAAAGGACTAAGGATATGTTTCTCGTTTATGGAGGTGCCGAAGAGCTCGTCGTAAAGGGTTACATCGACGCTAGCTTCGACACAGATCTGGATGACTCCAAGTCACAAACTGGATACGTGTATATTTTGAATGGTGGGATAGTAAGTTGGTGAAGTTGCAAGAAAAGCGTCGTGGCGGGATCTACATGTGAAGCGGAGTACACGGCAGCCTCGGAGGTAGCACATGAAGCAATATGGATGAAGGAGTTCATTACCGACCTAGGAGTTATTCCCAATGCATCGGGCCCGATGACTCTCTTCTGTGACAGCACTGGAGCTATTGCCCTTGCCAAGGAGCCCAGGTTTCACAAGAAGACCAGGCATATCAAGTGTCGCTTCAACTCCATTCGTGAAAATGTTCAAGATGGATACATAGATATTTGTAAGTGCATACGGATCTGAATGTCGCAGATCCATTGACCAAACCTCTTCCACGAGCAAAACATGATCTACACCAGAACTCTATGGGTGTTCGATTCATCACAATGTAACTAGATTACTGACTCAAGTGCAAGTGGCAGACTGTTGGAAATATGCCCTAGAGGCAATAATAAAATGGTTATTATTATATTTCCTTGTTCATGATAATTGTCTATTGTTCATGCTATAATTGTATTGACCGGAAACCGTAATACATGTGTGAATACATAGACCACAACATGTCCCTAGTGAGCCTCTAGTTGACTAGCCTGTTGATCAACAGATGGTTATGATTTCCTGACCATGGACATTAGATGTCATTCATAACGAGATCACATCATTAGGAGAATCATGTGATGGACAAGACCCAATCCTAAGCATAGCACAAGATCATGTAGTTCGTTTGCTAAAGGCTTTTCTAATGTCAAGTATCATTTCCTTAGACCATGAGATTGCGCCACACCCGGATACCGTAGGAATGCTTTGGGTGTACCAAACGTCACAACATAACTAGGTGGCTATAAAGGTGAACTACAGGTATCTCCAAAAGTGTCTGTTGGGTTGGCACGAATCGCGACTGGGATTTCTCACTCCGTATGACGGAGAGGTATCTCTGGGCCCACTTGGTAATGCATCATCATAATGAGCTCAATGTGACTAAGTAGTTAGTAACGAGATCATGCATTACGGAACAAGTAAAGTGACTTGCCGGTAACAAGATTGAATGAGGTATTGGGATATCGACGATCGAATCTCGGGCAAGTAACATACCGATTGACAAAGGGAATTGTATACGGGATTGATTGAATCCCCGACATCGTGGTTCATATGATGAGATCATCGTGGAACATGTGGGATCCTACATGGGTATCCAGATCCCGCTGTTGGTTATTGGCCGGAGAGCTGTCTCGGTCATGTCTGCATGACTCCCGAACTCGTAGGGTGTACACACTTAAGGTTCGGTGACGCTGGAGTTGATATGGGAATTAGTATGCAGTTACCAAATCTTGATCGGAGTCCCAGATGAGATCCTGGATGTCACGAGTAGTTCCGGAATGGTCCGGAGGTAAATATTTATATATGGGAAGTCCAGTTTCAGTCACCGGAATAATTTCTGGGGTTACCGGTACTGTACCAGGACCACCGAAAGGTGTCCGGGGGTCCACCGGGAGGAACCACCTGCCACGAGGGACTTAGTGGGCTGAACAAGGGGGGAACCAGCCCCCTAGTGGGCTGGTGCGCCCCCCTAGGGCCCAAGCCGCCTAGGTTTGGAAACCCTAGGGGGTGGGGGCGCCTCCCACAAACTTTGGGGGGCAAGCTCCCCCCCTTGGCCGCGGCCCCCCCTAGATGAGATCTAAGGGGGCCGGCCCCCTCTCCCCTTCCCCTATAAATAGTGAGGGGTGGGTGGGAGGGCTGCCATACCCTTCCCCTGGCGCAGACCTTCCCCTCTTCAACACCACCTCCTCCTCTGTACTGCTTGGCGAAGCCCTGCCGGAGAACTGCAAGCTCCACCACCACGTCGTCGTGCTGCCAAAGCTCTCCCTCAACTTGTCCTCTACCCTTGATGGATCAATAAGGAGGAGACGTTCCCGGGCTGTACGTGTGTTGAACGCGGAGGCGCCGTCCATTCGGCGTTAGATTGGTTCTTCCGCGATTTGAATCGCCACGAGTACGACTCCCTCATCCGCGTTCTAGTGACGCTTCCGCTTAGCAATCTTCAAAGGTATGAAGATGCTCATCCTCTCCCTCTCTTGTTGCTAGAATCTCCATAGATTGATCTTGGTGATGCATGGAAAATTTTGAATTATTGCTACGTTACCCAACAATAAGTGTGTGATTGAACTCTGTTATAATTCCTCAAGTATTTGTGTGTGTCAGCATTACCGATCCAGGGATGACACTGAAACACAGAGACTTCGGTCCATTGGGATTGTGGTCGCTACAAGAGGGTATCAGAGCACACGCTGACTGTAGGACGCGACCCCTAGATTAAGCCACATGATTTCTCTTCTCTGCTCATTTCTAATTCTCCTTTATTTCTACTCTATATATGGTGGACCCCAGGAACAAGTTCACTCAGCCGGATGACGAAACCCCTTTCGGACAACACTTGAAGGAAGTCACCAAGTACCTGAACATCGGACTACCAAGCTTCACGGGGACTTTTTCTGCAACTATACTGGAAGAGGAGCGCTGGAAGATCAAAGTCTGGGCACGTGGGAGGATGTTCGCGCCAACAACGGAGCCTATTGATTTCTACCTGGATGCACCAAGCTGGAGTTTAGGAAAGAGCATGGCCGCCCATATCACCTTTGGACGCATATGTGAGGTGTATCACAAGGAGCTGGAAAACACTATCTACCAAATATGAGGCCGCCGAGATGAAGAATGGGAGATGATTCGTACCAGGAGGGATGGGTGATCATATTCGTCGACAAGAGAATCACTGTGCTTCAACATGTAGAAGATCAAGAAGCTGATGAAGAAGAACAACGAGCTAGAAGAGGAACTCAAGTT
The DNA here is from genome assembly GCF_002162155.2 of Triticum dicoccoides. NCBI lineage: Eukaryota > Viridiplantae > Streptophyta > Magnoliopsida > Poales > Poaceae > Triticum > Triticum dicoccoides. The sequence continues at coordinate 179,546,205 of NC_041385.1, read as the reverse complement.
TACACACGATGGATATGAGGAAAAAATTGCTGTACTACTGGAGAAGCATGAAGATCGGAAGAGGAAACTAGGACTACTAGTGGAGAATCACAAGCGAGAACCAGCAAAAGAGATCTGTTCGGAGGACTACATCATCTTGGACGACACTGACACGGATAGTGATGCAAATGATGACAGTGATGACAACTATGTTGACGAAGCTAGAGCAGATATCATGGAGTCTTCCTTTGATGAAAATTTCTAGACGAACATCATTGTTACTAGTAGTATTCTTCCAAGTAGTTAGCATCGATCGAGTTTGTAATTGTAGTTTAGATCGCTTTTGTGAACCTTGTGTGCTACTGAATGAAGTGAATTGATTGTGTTTGTCTCATGATCATATGGGTACTGAATCTCTCATAGACCTTATTCTATTCTGTTTTCTCACCCCTTCTAACCCATCAGATGCCTCTGAGACATGACAATGGATTTGTGTTTCCACTGGAGCTCACTTAGTTGATCCAGCAGCAGAATGCCTAGATGTAGATGCTAGTTCAGAACCATAACCAAGGCAACAACAACAACAACCCACTGCCACCACCCCCTGTTGACAACCTAGACCGTTTTCTGAGGTTGAATCGACGGTGTTCTCTAGCAGCACTGAGCCGATTGTTGCAGATGATTGGCTCCGCAAGATTGGAAGAGAGTTGACCACTTCAGGATGCACAGATGCGGAGAGAGTGAGCTTTGCCGCACATCAGCTTGATGGACCCGTAGCATCTTGGTGGGAAAATTTCACCGCCACTTACCCCATTAATACACTTACATGGGATCAGTTTCAGCAGGCTTTCTGCACCGCCCATGTTTCAGCAGGAGCTATGAGCATGAAGAAGCGCGAGTTTCGCAACCTGCGCCATGGAGGTCGTATAGTGGGACAGTATGTGGATGAGTTTAGCAAGTTAGCACGCTATGCCCCAGATGATGTGGCTACAGATGCCGCAAAGTAGGAGAAGTTTCTTGAGGGACTCAATGATGAGCTGAGCATGCAGTGGATAGTGGCAACATTCAATAACTACCAGGAGTTGGTAGACAGGGCCCTCATGATAGAAGGCAAGTAACAACAGATTGACAATCCCAAGAGGAAGTATGGACTGGGGAGGAACAATTCTGGAGCTCAGCAGAAGCCCCGCTATTCCCCGTACTTGGGAGGACATACTCATTGTTGGGGAACGTAGTAATTTCAAAAAAAATCGTACGCACACACAAGATCATGGTGATGCATAGCAACGAGAGGGGAGAGTGTTGTCCATGTACCCTCGTAGACCGAAAGCGGAAGCGTTAGAACAACGCGGTTTGTGTAGTAGTACGTCTTCACGGCCCGACCGATCAAGCACCGAAACTACGGCACCTCATAGTTCTAGCACACGTTCAGCTCGATGACGTCCCTCGTACTCCGATCCAGCCAAGTGTCGAGGGAGATTTCCGTCAGCATGATGGCGTGGTGACAATCTTGATGTTCTACCGTTGCAGAGCTTTGCCTAAGCACCGCTACAATATTATCGAGGAGGACTATGGTGGAGGGGGGCACCGCACACGACTAAGAGATCAACAGATCAATTGTTGTGTCTATGGGGTGCCCCCTGCCCCCGTATATAAAGGAGCAAGGGGGGAGGCGGCCGGCAAAGGAGGAGGGCACGCCAAGGGGGAGTCCTACTCCCACCGGGGGTAGGACTCCTCCTTTCCTTGTTCGAGTAGGAGAGAAGGAAAGAGGGCGGGGGGGGGGGAGAAGGAAAGGGGTGCTGCACCCCTTGTCCAATTCGCCAGAGGGGGGGCGCAGGCCTCCTTCCTTTTGGCCTCTCTCCTCTACTCCCGTATGGCCCAATAAGGCCCATATACTCCCCGGCGAATTCCCGTAACTCTCCGGTACTCCGAAAAATACCCGAATCACTCGGAACCTTTCCGAAGTCCGAATATAGTCGTACAATATATCGATCTTTACGTCTCGACCATTTCGAGACTCCTCGTCATGTCTGCGATCTTATCCGGGACTCCGAACTGCTTCGGTACATCAAAACTCATAAACTCATAATATAACTGTCATCGAAACCTTAAGCGTGCGGACCCTACGGGTTCGAGAACTATGTAGACATGACCGAGACACGTTTCCGGTCAATAACCAATAGCGGAACCTGGATGCTCATATTGGCTCCTACATATTCTACGAAGATCTTTATCGGTCAAACCGCATAACAACATACGTTGTTCCTTTTGTCATCGGTATGTTACTAGCTTGCCCGAGATTCAATCGTCGGTATCTCAATACCTAGTTCAATCTCGTTACCGGCAAGTCTCTTTACTCGTTACGTAATGCATCATCCCGCAACTAACTCATTAGTGATGTGCATTACCGAGAGGGCCCAGAGATACCTCTCCAACAATCGGAGTGACAAATCCTAATCTCGAAATACGCCAACCCAACATGTACCTTCGGAGACACCTGTAGAGCTCCTTTATAATCACCCAGTTACGTTGTGACGTTTGGTAGCACACAAAGTGTTCCTCCGGTAAACGGGAGTTGCATAATCTCATAGTTGTAGGAACATGTATAAGTCATGAAGAAAGCAATAACAACATACTAAACGATCAAGTGCTAAGCTAACAGAATTGGTCAAGTCAATCACATCATTCTCCTAATGATGTGATCCCATTAATCAAATGATAACTCATGTATATGGTTAGGAAACTTAACCATCTTTGATTAACGAGCTAGTCAAGTAGAGGCATACTAGTGACACTATGTTTGTCTATGTATTCACACGTGTATTATGTTTCCGGTTAATACAATTCTAGCATGAATAATAAACATTTATCATGAAGTAAGGAAATAAATAATAACTTTATTATTGCCTCTAGGGCATATTTCCTTCAGTCTCCCACTTGCACTAGAGTCAATAATCTAGTTCACATCACCATGTGATTTAACACCAATATTCATATCTGTATATGATTAACACCCATACTTCACATCGTCATGTGACCAACACCCAAAGGGTTTACTAGAGGCAATAATCTAGTTCACATCGCTATGTGATTAACACCCAAAGAGTACTAAGGTGTGATCATGTTTTGCTCGTGAGAGAAGCTTAGTCAATGGGTCTGTCACATTCAGAGCCGTATGTATTTTGCAAATATTCTATGTCAACAATGCTCTGCACGGAGCTACTCTAGCTAATTGCTCCCACTTTCATATGTATCCAGTTTGAGACTTAGAGTCATCTGGATAGGTGCAAAAGCTTGCACCGATGTAACTCCTTACGACAGGCTCTTTTATCACCTCCATAATCGAGAAATATTTCCTTAGTCCTCACTAAGGATATTCTGGACCAATGTCCAGTGATCTACTCCTATATCACTATTGTATTCCCTTACCAAATTCAGAACAAGGTATACAATAGGTCTGGTACATAGCATAGCATACTTTATAGAACCTATGACTGAGGCATAGGGAATGACTTTCATTCTCTTTTCAATTTTCTGCCGTGGTTGGGATTGGAGTCTTACTCAATTTCACACCTTTGCAACACAGGCAAGAACTCTTTCTTTGACTGTTCCATTTTGAACTACTTCAAAATCTTGACAAGGTATGTACTTATTGAAAAACTTATCCAGCGTCTTGATCTATCTCAATAGATTTTGATGCTCAATATGTAAGTAGCTTTACTGAGGTCTTTCTTTTAAAGAACTCCTTTCAAATACTCCTTTATGCTTTCCAGAAAAATTCTACATCATTTCTGATCAACAATATGTTACTCACATATATTTATCAGAAAGGCGGTAGTGCTCCCACTCACTTTATTGTAAATACATGCTTCACCGCAAGTCTATATAAAACTATATGCTTTGATCAACTTATCAAAGCGTATATTCCAACTCTGAGATGCTTGCACCAGTCCATAGATGGATCGCTGGAGCTTGCACATTTTGTTAGCACCTTTAGGATTGACAAAACCTTCTAGTTGCATCATATACAACTCTTCTTTAAGAAAACCATTAATGAATGCAGTTTTGACTTCCATTTGCCTGATTTCATAAAATGTGGCAATTGCTAACATGATTCGGACAGACTTAAGCATCGCTACAGTTGAGAAAATCTCATTGTAGTCAACACCTTGAACTTGTCGAAAACCTTTTTGCGACAAGTCGAGCTTTGTAGATAGTAACACTACTATCAGCATCTGTCTTCCTCTTGAAGATCCATTTATACAATATGGCTTGCCAATCGTCGGGCAACTCCACCAAAGTCCACACTTTGTTCTCATACATGGATCCCATCTCAGATTTCATGGCCTCAAGCCATTTCACGGAATCTGGGCTCATCATCGTTTCCTCATAGTTCGTAGGTTCATCATGGTCTAGTAACATGACTTCCCGAACAGGATTACCGTACCACTCTGGTGCGGACTGTACTTTGGAAGACCTACGAGGTTTTGTAGTAACTTGATTTGAAGTTTCATGATCATCATCATTAGCTTCCTCACTAATTAGTGTAGGAATCACTCGAACTGATTTCTGTGATGAACTACTTTCCAATTCGGGAGAAGGTACAAATTACCTTATCAAGCTCTACTTTCCTCCCACTCACTTCTTTCGAGAGAAAGTCCTTCTCTAGAAAGGATCCATTCTTAGCAATGAATGTTTTGCCTTCAGATCTGTGATAGAAGGTGTACCCAACAGTTTCCTTTGGGTATTCTATGAACACGTACTTCTCCGATTTGGGTTCGAGCTTATCAGGTTGAAAACCTTTTTCATATAAGCATCGCAACTCCAAAATTTAAGAAACGACAGCTTAGGTTTACTGCTAAACCATATTTCATACGGTGTCGTCTCAACGGATTTAGATGGTGCCCTATTAAACGTGAATGCGGTTGTCTCTAATGCATAACCCCAAAACGATAGTGGTAAACCAATAAGAGACATCATAGATCGCACCATATCTAGTAAAGTACGATTACGACGTTCGGACACACCATTACATTGTAGTGTTCCAGGTGGCGTGAGTTGCGAAACTATTTCACATTGTTTAAAATGAAGACCAAACTCGTAACTCAAATATTCGTCTCCACGATCAGATCGTAGAAACTTTATTTTTCTTGTTACGATGATTTTCCACTTCACTCTGAAATTCTTTAAACTTTTCAAATGTTTCACTTATGTTTCATCAAGTAGATATACACATATCTGCTCAAATCATCTGTGAATGTCAGAAAATAACGATACACGCCGCGAGCCTTAACACTCATCGGATCGCATACGTCGGTATGTATTATTTCCAATAAGTCAGTATCTCGTTCCATTGTTCCGGGGAACGGACTTTTAGTCATCTTGCCCAAAAGACACGGTTCGCAAGCATCAAATGATTCATAACCAAGTGATTCTGAAAATCCATCTTTATGGAGTTTCTTCATGCGCTTTACACCGATATGACCCAAACGGCAGTGCCACAAATAAGTTGCACTATCATTATTAACTTTGCATCTTTTGGCATCAATATTATGAATATGTGTATCACTACGATCGAGATCCAACAAACTATTTTCATTGGGTGTATGACCATTTGAAGGTTTTATTCATGTAAACAGAACAACAATTATTCTCTGACTTTAAATGAATAACCGTATTGCAATAAACATGACCAAATCATATTCATGCTCAACGCAAATGCCAAATAACATTTATTTAGATTTAAGACTAATCCCGAAAGTATAGGGAGTGTGCGATGGTGATCATATCAATCTTGGAACTACTTCCAACACTCATCGTCACTTCCCCTTCAACTAGTCTCTGTTTATTCCGTAACTCCTGTTTCGAGTTACTAATCTTAGCAACCGAACAAGCATCAAATACTCTGGGGCTACTATAAACACTAGTAAGGCACACATCAATAACCTGTATATCAAATATACCCTTGTTCAGTTTCCATCCTTCTTATCCACCAAATATTCAGGGCATTTCTGCTTCCAGTGACCATTTCCTTGCAGTGTAAGCACTCAGTTTTAGGCTTTGGTCCAGCTTTGGTCTTCTTCACGGGAGTGACAACTTGTTTGCCATTCTTCTTGAAGTTTCCCTTTCTTTCCCTTTGCCCTTTTCTTGAAACTAGTGGTCTTGTCAATCATCAACACTTGATGCTCTTTCTTGATTTCTACCTTCGTCGATCTCAACATCACGAAGAGCTCGGGAATTGTTTTCGTCATCCCTTGCATACTATAGTTCATCACGAAGTTCTAGTAACTTAGTGATGGTGACTAGAGAATTCTATCAATCACTATTTTATCTGGAAGATTAACTCCCACTTGATTCAAGCGATTGAAGTACCCAGACAATCTGAGCACATGCTCACTAGTTGAGCGATTCTCCTCCATATTTTAGCTATAGATCTTGTTGGAGACTTCATATCTCTCAACTCGGGTATTTGCTGGAAATATCAACTTCAACTCGTGGAACATCTCATATGGTCCATGACGTTCAAAACATCTTTGAAGTCCCGATTCTAAGCCGTTTAAGCATGGTGCTCTAAACTATCAAGTAGTCATCATTTTGAGCTAGCCAAACGTTCATAACATCTGCATCTGCTCCTGCAATAGGTTTGTCACCTAGCAGTGCATCAAGGACATAATTCTTCCGTGCAGCATTGAGGATAAACCTCAGATCATGGATCCAATCCGCATCATTGCTACTAACATCTTTCAACACAGTTTTCTCTAGGAACATATCAAAATAAACATATGAAAGCAACAACGCGAGCTATTGATCTACAACATAATCTGCAAAATACTACCAGGACTAAGGTCATGATAAATTTAAGGTCAATTAATCCTATTACTTAAGAACTCCCACTTAGACAGACATCTCTCTAGTCATCTAAGTGATCACGTGATCCAAATCAACTAAACCATGTCCGATCATCACGTGAGATGGAGTAGTTTTCAATGGTGAACATCACTATGTTGATCGTATCTACTATATGATTCACGTTCGACCTTTTGGTCTCCGTGTTCCGAGGCCATATCTGTATATGCTAGGCTCATCAAGTTTAACCTGAGTATTCCGCGTGTGCAACTGTTTTGCACCTGTTGTATTTGAACGTAGAGCCTATCACACCCGATCATCACGTGGTGTCTCAGCACGAAGAACTTTCGCAATTGTGCATACTCAGGGAGAACACTTCTTGATAATTAAGTTAGAGATCGTCTTAAAATGCTACCGTCAATCAAAGCAAGATAAGATGCATAAAGGATAAACATCACAAGCAATCAATATAAGTGATATGATATGGCCATCATCATCTTGTGCTTGTGATCTCCATCTCCGAAGCACCGTTGTGATCACCATTGTTACCGGCGCGACACCTTGATTTCCATCGTAGCATCATTGTCGTTTATGCCATCTATTGCTTCTACGACTATCGCTACCGCTTAGTGATAAAGTAAAGCAATTACAGGGCGTTTGCATTTCATACAAGAAAGCGACAACCATATGGCTCCTTCCAGTTGCCGATAACTTCGGTTACAAAACATGATCATCTCATACAATAAAATATAGCATCACGTCTTGACCATATCACATCACAACATGCCCTGCCAAAACAAGTTAGACGTCCTCTACTTTGTTGTTGCAAATTTTACATGGCTGCTACGGGCTGAGCAAGAACCATTCTGACCTACGCATCAAAACCACAATGATAGTTCATCAAGTTAGTGTTGTTTTAACCTTCACAAGGACCCGTCGTAGCCACACTCGGTTCAACTAAAGTTGGAGAAACAGACACCCGCCAGCCACCTGTGTGCAAAGCACGTCGGTAGAACCAGTCTCGCGTAAGCGTACGCGTAATGTCGGTCCGGGCCGCTTCATCCAACAATAACGCCGAACCAATGTATGACATGCTGGTAAGCAGTATGACTTGTATCGCCCACAACTCACTTGTGTTCTACTCGTGCATATAACATCTACACATAAAACCAGGCTCGGATACCACTTTTGGGGAACATAGTAATTTCAAAAAAATTCCTACGCACATGCAAGATCATGGTGATGCATAGCGACGAGAGGGGAGAGTGTTGTCCACATACCCTCGTAGATCGAAAGCGGATGCGTTAGAATAACGCAGTTGGTGTAGTCGTACGTCTTCACGGCCCGACCGATCAAGCACCGAAACTACGGCACCTTCGAGTTCTAGCACACATTCAGCTCGATGACGTCCCTCGTACTCCGATCCAGCCGAGTGTCGAGGGAGAGTTCCGTTAGCATGACGGCGTGGTGACAATCTTGATGTTCTACTGTCGCAGGGGGGCACCGCACACGGCTAAGAGATCAAGAGATCAATTGTTGTGTCTATGGGGTGCCCCCTGCCCCCGTATATAAAGGAGCAAGGGGGGAGGCGGCCGGCCAAGGAGGAGGGCGCGCCAAGGGGGGAGTCCTACTCCCACCAGGAGTTGGACTCCTCCTTTCCTTGTTGGAGTAGGAGAGAAGGAAAGAGGGGGGGGAGAAGGAAAAGGGGGATGCACCCCTTGTCCAATTCGGACCAGAGGGGGGGCGCAGGCCTCCTTCCTTTTGGCCTCTCTCCTCTATTCCCGTACGGCCCAATAAGGCCCATATACTCCCTGGCAAATTCCCATAACTCTCCGGTACTCCGAAAAATACCCGAATCACTCGGAACCTTTCCGAAGTCAAAATATAGTTGTCCAATATATCGATCTTTATGTCTCGACCATTTCGAGACTCCTCGTCATGTCCCCGATCTCATCCGGGACTCTGAACTCCTTCGGTACATCAAAACTCATAAACTCATAATATAACTATCATCGAAATATTAAGCGTGCGGACCCTACAGGTTCGAGAATTATGTAGACATGACCGAGACACGTTTCCGGTCAATAACCAATAGCGGAACTTGGATGCTCATATTGGCTCCTACATATTCTACGAAGATCTTTATTGGTCAAACCGCATAACAACATACGTTGTTCCTTTTGTCATCGGTATGTTACTTGCCCGAGATTCGATCGTCGGTATCTCAATACCTAGTTCAATCTCGTTACCGGCAAGTCTCTTTACTCATTACGTAATGCATCATCTCGCAACTAACTCATTAGTCACATTGCTTGCAAGGCTTATACTGATGTGCATTACCGAGAGGGCCCAGAGATACCTCTCCGATAATCGGAGTGACAAATCCTAATCTCGAAATACGCCAACCCAACATGTACCTTCGGAGACACCTGTAGAGCTCCTTTATAATCACCCAGTTATGTCGTGACGTTTGGTAGCACACAAAGTGTTCCTCCGGTAAACGGGAGTTGCATAATCTCATAGTGGTAGGAACATGTATAAGTCATGAAGAAAGCAATAGCAACATACTAAACGATCAAGTGCTAAGCTAACACAATGGGTCAAGTCAATCACATCATTCTCCTAATGATGTGATCCCGTTAATCAAATGATAACTCATGTCTATGGTTAGGAAACTTAACCATCTTTGATTAACGAGCTAGTCAAGTAGAGGCATACTAGTGACACTATGTTTGTCTATGTATTCACACATGTATTATGTTTCCGGTTAATACAATTCTAGCATGAATAATAAACATTTATCATGAAATAAGGAAATAAATAATAACTTTATTATTGCCTCTAGGGCATATTTCCTTTAGTGTCTAGCTCGTATTGCTCCTAATTAGTGTAAACTGCATCTGCTTAGCTGGAAATATGCCCTAGAGGCAATAATAAAATGGTTATTATTATATTTCCTTGTTCATGATAATTGCCTATTGTTCATGCTATAATTGTATTAATTGGAAACTGTAATACATGTGAGAATACATAGACCACTACATGTCCCTAGTGAGCCTGTAGTTGACTAGCTCGTTGATCAATAGATGGTTTTGGTTTCCTGACCATGGACATAGCATGTCATTGATAACGGGATCACATCATTAGGAGAATGATGTGATGGACAAGACCCAATCCTAAGCATAGCACAAGATCGTGTAGTTCGTTTGCTAAAGCTTTTCTAATGTCAAGTATCATTTCCTTAGAACATGAGATTGTGCAACTCCCGGATACCGTAGGAATGCTTTGGGTGTGCCAAACATCACAACGTAACTGGGTGGCTATAAAGGTGCACTACGGGTATCTCCGAAAGTGTCTGTTGGGTTGGCACGAATTGAGACTGGGATTTGTCACTCCGTGTAACGGAGAGGTATCTCTGGGCCCACTCGGTAGGACATCATCATAATGTGCACAATGTGACCAAGGAGTTGATCATGGAATGATGTGTTACGGAACGAGTAAAGAGACTTGTGTGTAATGAGATTGAACAAGGTATCGGGATACCGACGATCGTATCTCGGGCAAGTACTATACTGGTAGACAAAGGGAATTGTATACGGGATTGATTGAATCCTTGACATCGTGGTTCATCCGATGAGATCATCGTGGAACATGTGGGAGCCAACATGGGTATCTAGTTCCCGCTGTTGGTTATTTGCTGGAGAGTTGTCTCGGTCATATCTGCATGGTTCCCGAACCCGTAGGGTCTACACACTTAAGGTTCGATGACGCTCGGGTTATAGGGAATAGATATACGTTGTTACCGAATGTTGTTCAGAGTCCCGGATGAGATCCCGGACATCACGAGGAGTTCCGGAATGGTCCGGAGGTAAAGATTTATATATGGGAAGTCCTGTTTTGGTCACCGGAAAAGTTTCGGGTGCTATCGGTAACGTACCGGGACCATCGGGAGGGGCCCGGGGGTCCACCATGTGGGGCTACCGACCCCAGAGGGCTGCATGGGCCAAGTGCGGGAGGGGACCAGCCCCAGGTGGGCTGGTGCGTCCCCCACCAGGGCCCAAGGCGAAGAGAGAAGGGAGAAAAGGGGAAACCCTAGGCTCAGATGGGCCTAAGCCCACCTAGTGGTGCCCCCCCTCTCTCCCCCTTGGCCGCCCCCTATATGGGATCTAGGGATGGCCGCCACCCCTAGGGGTGGAAACCTAGGTGGGGGAGCAGCCCCTCCCTTCCCCCTATATATAGTGGGGGTTTGGGGCTGCCATAGACATGAGAACATCTCCCTCTTTGCGCAGCCCTACCCCTCTCCCTCCTTGTCTCTTACGGTGCTTGGCGAATCCCTGCTGGAGTGCCACGCTCCTCCACCACAACCACGCCATTGTGCTGCTGCTGGACGGAGTCTACCCCAACCTCTCCCTCTCCCCTTGATGGATCAAGGCACGGGAGACGTCATCGGGCTGCACGTGTGTTGAACACGGAGGCGCCGTTGTTCGGCGCTTAGATCAGAATCAACCGCAATCTGAATCGCTACGAGTACGACTCCTTCATCCGTGTTCTTGTAACGCTTCCGCATCACGATCTTCAAGGGTATGAAGATGCACTCCCCTCTCTCTCGTTGCTAGTATCTCCATAGATTGATCTTGGTGATGCATAGAAAATTTTGAATTTCTGCTACGTTCCACAACAGTGGTATGAGAGCTAGGTCTATTGCGTAGATTATTTGCACGAGTAGAACACAAGTAGTTGTGGGTGATGGTTTGTACAATTTGCTTACCGTTACTAGTCCTATCTTGATTCGGTGGCATTGTGGGATGAAGCGGCCCGGATGAGACAGGTTCCACCGACTGACATGCACTTGTTGCATAAGGTGGCTAGCGGGTGCAAGTCTCTCCCACTTTATTCGGATTGGATTCGATGAAAAGGGTCCTTATGAACGGTAAATAGCAATTGGAATATCACCTTTGTGGCTTTGCGTAGGTAAGAAACGTTCTTGCTAGAAACCCATAGCAGCCACGTAAAACATGCAACAACAATTAGAGGACGTCTAACTTGTTTTTGCAGGGTATGCTATGTGATGTGATATGTCCAAAAGAATATGATGAATGATATATGTGATGTATGAGATTGAGCATGTTCTTGTAATAGGAATCACGACTTGCATGTCGATGAGTATGACAACCGGTAGGAGCCATAGGAGTTGGCTTGTTTATTGTATGACCTGCGTGTCAATGATAACGCCGTGTAATTACTTTACTTTATTGCTAACCATTAGCCATAGTAGTAGAAGTAATAGTTGGCGAGAAAAATTCATGAAGACACGATGATGGAGATCATGATGATGGAGATCATGGTGTCATGTCGGTGACGATGATGATCATGGAGCCCCGAAGATGGACATCAAAAGGAGCAAAATGATATTGGCCATGTCATGTCACTATTTGATTGCATGTGATGTTTATCATGTTTATGCATCTTATTTTCTTAGAACGACGGTAGTAAATAAGATGATCCCTCATAATAATTTCAAGAAAGTGTTCCCCCTAACTATGCACCGTTGCGAAAGTTCGTTGTTTCGAAGCACCACATGATAATCGGGTGTGATAGATTCTAACGTTCACATACAACGGGTGTAAGCCAGATTTACACACGCTAAACACTTAGGTTGACTTGACGAGCCTAGCATGTACAAAAATGGCCTCGGAACACAAGAGATCGAAAGGTCAAACATGAGTCGTATATTGGATACGATCAACATGAAGATGTTCACCGACGATGTCTAGTCCGTCTCACGTGATGATCGGACACGGCCTAATTGACTCGGATCATGTATCACTTAGATGACTAGAGGGATGTCTATCTGAGTGGGAGTTCATAAGATGAACTTAATTATCCTGAACATAGTCAAAAAGGGTTTTGCAAATTATGTCGTAGCTCGTGCTTTAGTTCTACTGTTTTAGATATGTTCCTAGAGAAAATTCAGTTGAAAGTTGATAGTAGCAATTATGCGGACTAGGTCCGTAAACTGAGGATTGTCCTCATTGCTTCGTAGAAGGATTATGTCCTTAATGCACCGCTCGGTGTGCTGAACCTCGAACGTCGTCTGTGGATGTTGCGAACATCTGACATACACGTTTTGATAACTACGTGATAGTTCAGTAATGTTAAGCGGTTTAGAGTTGAGGCACCGAAGACGATTTCGAAACGTCGCAGAACATATGAGATGTTTCGAGGGCTGAAATTGGGATTTCAGGCTCGTGCCCACGTCAAGAGGTATAAGACCTCCGACGAGTTTCTTAGCTTGCAAACTAAGGGAGAAAAGCTCAATCATTGAGCTTGTGCTCAGATTGTCTGAGTACCACAATCACTTGAATCGAGTGGGAGTTAATCTTCCAAATGAGATAGTGATGTTTCTCTAAAGTCATTGCCACCAAGCTGCAAGAGCTTCGTGATGAACTATAACATATCAGGGATAGATATGATGATCCTTGAAATATTCGCAATGTTTGACACCGTGAAAGTAGAAATCAAGAAGGAGCATCAATTGTTGATGGTTAGTGAAACCACTAGTTTCAAGAAGGGCAAGGGCAAGAAGGGATACTACATGAAACGGCAAATCAGTTGCGGCTCTAGTGAAGAAACCCAAAGTTTGAACCCACCCGAGACTAAGTGCTTCTGTAATGAGGGGAATAGTCATTGAAGCAGAACTACCCTAGATACTTGGTAGATGAGAAGGCTGGCAAGGTCTATAGAAGTATATTTGATATACATTATATTAATGTGTACTTTACTAGTACTCCTAGTAGCACCAGGGTATTAGATACCGGTTCGGTTGCTAAGTGTTAGTAACTCGAAATAAAAGCTACGGAACAAATGGAGACTAGCTAAAGGTGAGATGGCGATGTGTGTTGGAAGTGGTTCCAAGGTTGATGTGATAAGCATCGCATGCTCCCTCTACCATCGAGATTGGTGTTAAACCTAAATAATTGTTATTTGGTGTTTGCATTGAGCATAGACATGATTGGATCATGTTTATCGCAATATGGTTATTCATTTAAGGAGAATAATGGTTACTATGTTTATTTGAATAATACCTTCAATGGTCTTGCACCTAAAATAAATGGTTTATTGAATCTCGATCGTAGTGATACACATGTTCATGCCAAAAGATATAAGATAGTAATGATAGTACCACATACTTGTGGCACTGCCACTTGAGTCATATTGGTATAAAACGCATGAAGAAGCTCCATGTTGATGGATCTTTGGACTCACTCGTTTTTGAAAAGATTGAGACATGTGAACCATGTCTATTGGTGTATACGCATGAAGAAACCCCATGCAGATGGATCGTTTGGACTCACTTGATTTTAAATCACTTGAGACATGCAAATCATACCACAGGGGCAAGATGACTGAAAAGCCTCGGTTTCAGTAAGATGGAACAAGAAAACATCTTGTTGGAAGTAATACATTTTGATGTGTGTAGCCTAATGAGTGTTGAGGCATGCAATGGATTTTGTTATGTTCTTACTTCACAGATGATTTGAGTAGATTCTGAGTATGTTTACTTGATGAAACACAAATCTTAATTATTGAAAGGTTCAAGTAATTTCAGAGTGAAGTTGAAGATCGTCGTGACAAGAGGATAAAATGTCTATGATATGATCATAGAGATGAATATCTGAGTTACAAGTTTGGCACACAATTAAGACATTGTGGAAATTGTTTCACAACTAATACCGCCTGGAACACCATAGTGTGATGGTGTGTCCGAACATCATAACTGCACCCTATTGGATATGATGTATACCATGATGTCTCTTATCGAATTACTACTATCGTTTATGGGTTAGGCATTAGAGACAACCACGTTCACTTTAAATAGGGCACCACGCAATTCCGTTAAGACGACACTGTATGAACTATGGTTTAGAGAAACCTAAGTTGTCGTTTCTTAAAAGTTTGGGGCTGCGACGCTTATGTGAAAAGTTTTAGCCTGATAAGCTCGAACCCAAAGCGGATAAATGCATCTTCATAGGACAACCAAAACAGTTGGGTATACCTCCTGTCTCAGTTTCAGAAGCAAAAGGGATTGTTTCTAGAATCGGGTCCTTTCTCGAGGAAAAGTTTCTCTTGAAAGAATTGAGTAGGAGGATGGTGGAGACTTGATGAGGTTATTGAACCATCACTTCAACTAGTGTGTAGCAGGGCACATGAAGTTGTTCCTATGGCCCCTACACCAATTGAAGTGGAAGCTAATGATAGTGATCATGAAACTTCAGATCAAGTCACTGCCAAACCTCGTAGTTCCACAAGGATGCGTACTACTTCAGAGTGGTACTTAATCCTGTCTTGGAGGTCATGTTGCTAGTCAAAAATGAACCTACGAGCTATGGAGAAGCGATGGTGGGCCCGGATTCCGACGAATGGCTCGAGGCCATAAAATCTGAGAGAGGATCCATGTATGAAACCAAAGTATAGACTTTGGAAGAACTACTTGATGGTCGTAAGGCTGTTGGGTACAGATGGATTTTAAAAGGAAGACAGACAATGATGGTAAGTATCACCATTAAGAAAGCTCGACTTGTCATTAAGATGTTTTCCAACAAGTTCAAGGATTTGACTATGATGAGACTTTCTCACTCATAGCGATGCTAAGAGTCTATTGAAATTATATTAGCAGTTCCTGCATTATTTATGAAATCTTGCAGATAGGATGTCAAAACATTGTTTCCTCAACGATTTTCTTGAGGAAAGGTTGTATGTGATACAACCAGAAGGTTTTGTCAATCCTAAAAGATGCTAACAAGTATGCAAAGCTCCAGCAATCCTTCTAAGGACTGGAGTAAGCATCTCAGAGTTGGAATATATGCTTTGATGAGATGATCAAAGATTTTGGGTTTATAAGAAGTTTATTGGAAACTTGTATTTCCAAAGAAGTGAGTGGGAGCACTATATCATTTCTGATGAGTATATGTTGTTGACATATTGTTGATCGAAAATGATGTAGAATTTCTGGAAAGCATATAGGGTTATTTGAAAAGTGTTTCTCAATGGAAAACCTGGATTAAGCTGCTTGAACATTGAGCATCAAAATCTATAAGGATAGATCAAAATCTCTTTATAGTACTTTCAAATGAGTACGCACCGTGACAAGTATTTGAAGGAGTTCAAAATAGATCGGCAAAGAAGGAGTTCTTGGTTGTGTTATAAGGTGTGAGTATTGAGTAAGACTCAAGACCTGACCACGGCAGAAGAGAGAGAATTGACGAAGGTCGTCCCCTATGGTTGAGACATAGGCTCTACAGTATGCTATGCTGTGTACCGCACCTGAAGTGTGCCTTGCCATGAGTCAGTCAAGGGGTACAAGAGTGATCCAAGAATGGATCACATGACAGCAGTCAAACTTATCCTTAGTAACTAGTGGACTAAGGAATGTTCTCGGTTATGGAGGTGGTAAAAGAGTTCGTCGTAAAGGGTTACACCGATGCAAACTTTGACACTAATATGGGTGACTCTGAGAAGTAGACCGGATTCGTATTGTATAGCAGTTATTTGGAATAGTTCCAAATAGCGCGTGGTAGCTGCATCTAGGAGATGACATAGATATTTGTAAAGCACACACGGATCTAAAAGGTTCAGACCCGTTGACTAATAAACCTCTCTCAGAAGCGAGATATGATCAAACACCATGGGTGTTGGATTCAATGCAATCACATAATGATGTGAACTAGATTATTGACTCTAATGCAAGTGGGAGACTGTTGGAAATATGCCCTAGAGGCAACAATAAAATGGTTATTATTATATTTCCTTGTTCATGATAATTCTCTATTGTTCATGCTATAATTGTATTAACTGGAAACCGTAATACATGTGTGAATACATACACCACTACATGTCCCTAGTGAGCCTCTAGTTGACTAGCTCGTTGATTAATAGATGGTTATGGTTTCCTGACCATGGACATAGGATGTCATTCATAACGGTATCACATCATTAGGAGAATGATGTGATGGACAAGAACCAATCCTAAGCATAGCACAAGATCATGTAGTTCGTTTGCTAAAGCTTTTATAATGTCAAGTATCATTTCCTTAGACCATGAGATTGTGCAACTCCTGGATACCGTAGGAATGCTTTCGGTGTGCCAAAAGTCACAACGTAACTGGGTGGCTATAAAGGTGCACTACGGGTATCTCCGAAAGTGTCTGTTAGGTTGGCACGAATCAAGACTCGGATTTGTCACTCTGTTTAACGGAGAGGTATCTCTGGGCCCACTCGGTAGGACATCATCGTAATGTGCACAATGTGACCAAGGAGTTGATCACGTGATGATGTGTTACGGAACGAGTAAAGAGACTTGCTGGTAACGAGATTGAACAAGGTATCGGGATACCGACGATCGAATCTCGGGCAAGTACTATACCGGTAGACAAAGGGAATTGTATACGGGATTGATTGAATCCTTGACATCGTGGTTCATCCGATGAGATCATCGTGGAACATCTGGAAGCCAACATGGGTATCCAGATCCCGCTGTTGGTTATTGGCCAGAGAGTTGTCTCGGTCATGTCTGCATGGTTCCCGAACCCGTAGGGTCTACACACTTAAGGTTCGATGACACTAGGGTTATAGGGAATAGATGTACGTGGTTACCGAATGTTGTTCGGAGTCCCGGATGAGATGCTGGACGTCACGAGGAGTTCCGGAATGGTCCGGAGGTGAAGATTTATATATGGGAAGTCCTGTTTTGGTCATCGGAAAAGTTTCGGGTGCTATCGGTAACATACCGGGACCACCGGGAGGGGCCCGGGGGTCCACCAGGTGAGGCCACCGGCCCCAGAGGGCTGCGTGGGCCATGTGTGGGAGGGGACCAGCCCCAGGTGGGCTGGTGCGCCCCCCTCCAGGGCCCAAGGCAAAGAGAGAAGGGAGAAAAGGGGAAACCTTAGGCTCAGATGGGCCTAAGGCCCACCTAGTGGTGCGCCCCCCTCTCTCCTCCTTGGCCGCTCCCCTAGATGGGATCTAGGGCTGGCCGCCACCCCTAGGGGTGGAAACCTAGGTGGGGGCACAGCCCCTCTGAGGGAGTCCTGGATTAGGGGGTGTCCGGATGGCCGGACTATAGCCTTTGGCCGGACTCCTGGACTATGAAGATACAAGATTGAAGACTTCGTCCCGTGTCCTGATGGGACTTTCCTTGGCGTGGAAGGAAAGCTTGGCGATACAGATATGTAGATCTCCTACTATTTTAACCGACTATGTGTAACCCTAACCCTCTTTGGTGCCTATATAAACCGGAGGGTTTTAGTCAGTAGGACGAACAACAATCATACCATAGGCTAGCTTCTAGGGTTCAGCCTCTCTGATCTCGTGGTAGATCTTCTCTTGTACTACCCATATCATCAATATCAATCAAGTAGGAGTAGGGTTTTACCTCCATCGAGAGGACCCGAACCTGGGTAAAAACATCGTGTCCCTTGTCTCATGTTACCATCCGTCTAGACGCACAGTTCGGGACCCCCTACCCGAGATCTGCCGGTTTTGACACCGCCATTGGTGCTTGCATTGAGAGTTCCTCTGTGCCATCGATGTCATGGGAAACGAACACCTATGGGGCCGGCGGACCGGGCCCCTTTCGATTCGGCGGGGGGCGGAGGTCACACGCAGAGCAGATCGAGGCGAAGCACACGAGTGGTTTACCCAGCTTCGGAGCTCTCCGGAGGGATAATACTCCTACTGCTGCTTGTCTGATTGTATTGTGTTCTTGCTCGGGAGCGCGGAGTGCTACAGTACACCTCAGCTGCTAACGAGACCGAGCGTGAATGCTTTCTGGTTTCGAACCTTTCGAACCCCCCTCTACGTTGCGCATGGGCCTCCTTTTATATGCTCAAGGGGTCACCGACAGGTGGCAACATAGATAAGGGCAAAAATGGAAAAGGACTTGTGGTTGGTACAACTACTTGTACAGCGTATCCTACCTAACCCTGACGGCAGGGGACAAAAGCATTAAATGCCCGTCTGTGTCGCCCAAACATTGCATAAAAGGTACCGTCAGGGGTGCCACCGCTTGCCACGATGGCCATCTTGTCATCTCCGCTTGCCACCTCGCACCGCTGGCTGCACAGCCTCTTGCCACGCGCGCCTAGGACGGTCCCAGGGCGACACGTTAGTGGATGCGCTGGAGCGCGGGCACAGGGTGGTAGCTTGCCGCGGCAAGCGCCTTGCAGCGGTAGTTGTCTTGCCGCGTCCGGAAGCTTTTCGCTCTCCGGGCCTTACCGGGACGCGTGGTGCGTCGCGGCAAGTTCCTTGAGACGCCTTGGTTGGCCTTCCCGGCAATCTCCTCTCACCGAGGTCTTGTCTCCTCGTCTTGGACACTTTGTTCTTGAATGGCTCCAAAGGAACCACGGAGGACCTTGGCGGTCACCCGGCAAGCCTTGCCGCGGGGCGCTGCGACTGCCCGTGCACAAGTTCGGGATACTAAGGTACCCCTACTTTAGTACAACGACAGGAGCCCCCGGGCCTGGGCCACACACGGTGCCGAGCGCTGTTGGGCCAGGCCCAAAACAGGGCACGGGCACACGCGGCCTGGGTTACGCCGTATCTTACTCTGTATCCACCGCGCCCTCCCCTAACGGTACGCGTTGAATGCGGCGTCGTGGGAGAGATCGTGGGTGGTTTCTTTATTCGGAAAAGCGGAACGTCCGCCCCTCCCCCTTTATAAGCAGGGGAAACAGGGGCAGTTCGTCCACCTCGCCAGTTGCCGTTGCAATCTCAGAAATCTCCGCCGCTCCCCCCTTCTGAAAGAGAGCAGCGCTTCGCCCCCCATCGCTACCAGCACCACCAACGCCGTCGATCTCCCCCACCACCTCCGCCATGGCTCCGAAAACCGGCAAGGGGAAGGCCGTGAAGTCGGCCGAGGCACTGCGGCTCGAGGCGCTGC
>NC_041385.1:179518035-179526236 GCF_002162155.2 Triticum dicoccoides | reverse complement strand
ACGAAGACACGAGCGCATCTGCGCACGAAGGTACTCTCCACCGCCGCTTCGGAACGGGTTCCGAATGGATATCCGTTCTTCGCACTGTTCTTCTACTGCGGGCTCTGCCCGCCCTTCTCTGAATTCTTCTGCGATATCATGAACACCTATGGGTTCCACCTCCTTGACTTCACCCCCAACGCTGTTCTGACCATGGCAGTTTTCGCACATCTCTGCGAAAACTTTGTCGGAGTCCACCCAAACGTAGCTCTTTTCCGCCACTTCTTTATGCCCCGGGTTGAGAGAGGGGAGCCCTTATCCGGCGGAATCACCTGGATCTCGAGTGCCGGCAAGAAGGAAGCCTATCTGGAGGGAGAGCTCCGTAGCAAATGGGAGGAATGGAGAGCGGAATGGTGCTGGATTGTCGAGGAGAACCCGCAGCCGTTCACCGCTCAGCGCCAAGCTCCAGTAGTGCGCGGCAACGATTGGAGCAGTCTGGCCCCGGAAGACGATAGGCTGAAGATCGCCGTCACGCGGATCTTGCGCCTTAGGCTTGCCGGGCTCACTGTAGGCGCTGTAGGCGCAGATTTTCTTCGCCGCCGCATCGCCCCCCTGCAAGAGAGGAGGAGACCCACCTGGGAATTCGGGGGTCCGGCGGACATCATTAGGCTGCGCCAGGGCCTCAACTTCAATTTCACTGTGCTGGAACTAGACGCGATGCTCAAGGAGTTGTTCAAGCACGACCCTCAACATCCTGAGTGGTTCAGGTTGCCGAAGGGTGTTGTTCCGCTATGCAACAATTCCTCGCTCGACTGCATCCGCGCAATGAAGCCGTTGTGCGACTCGCATGGACTTGTCCCCACTTGGAAAGAGCCTGCGGATGATGTCGTGCGGGAGTTCTTCGACGGCCTGGTGGAAGTGGCGGTCCGCGCCGATGAACAGAAGAGCCTCACCCGCGACACCACTGAAGCGGAGATGCAGCGCATCGCCACTAGAGCGGAAGAGGCGGCGGCAGCCGCTGCCGCGGGCGAGTTTGGATTCACCGTGGAGGAGGCCGAGGCAGCGGAGGCGGCAAGCCTTGCCGATCGAGACGAGCTTGTCAACGAGGGAGAGCTTGCCAGCGAGGGAGAGCTTGACGGCGAGGGAGAGCTTGCCGATCCTGAAGCCGAGTCCAGCGAGCCCGCCGAGGGCGCGAGCGACCCGCCATCTTCAAGCAGCTTGCCGCAAGCAGAGCCCCCAGCGCAGCCCCCAGTTCCACCAAGAAGGCGTCTCCGCAAGGCCGGGGACGTAGCAGGGCGGCAGACGAGTCAACAGCCGTCGCGCCGCGTGACACGCTCCGCCGCGACAAGCACTGTTGCCGCGGGAGTGCCTCACGCCGATGCGGCAACTTGAGCGGGGAGCTCCCGGACCACCGCTTCTGCTCCTGCCGCTGCCCCCGCCAAGCGGTCAAGGGAACCTACTCCTCCGCCTCGTCGCGCCGAAGGTGGGCCGGACTTCGACCTTTCCGCGCTTAGCTCCGATGAGGAAGAAGAAGAGTAAGATTCCTTGTTGTACTTGTATTTCTTCAATTCTTGCTATTTCTGTCTTGTATCTGATTTGCTTAACTCTGAACTCATTCCTTTTCAGGACCCTGGCCCAGAGAGCGGCGAATAGAGCCAAGGCTCCGGTGATCGTCATCGAGGACGAGCCCACCGTGACAGCAGGGGGCGCGCCCGAGACCACCTTGCCGGACCCGACAATCACTCCCCAAAGCAGCCCCCAGCGCAGCCCCCAGCGTAAGTACATGGTTTACTTCCCGCTATTATGGCGTGCATGGGGGTTCTTTATTTTGCTGACATCTGACTGTTGGTTTGTGTAGGAGCAAAGCAGCCTCACCAGGAGCACCTGGAAGCCGCCCCCGAGATGCTATCTGCTTCGACTATGCCGCCAAGGGAGGAATCCCCGGCAAGGGAGCATTCTTCGGCAAGGGAGAAGTCTCCAGCAAGGGACAGTTCCCCGGCAAGGGACGGTTCTCCGGCAAGGTACAACACCAGTGACCCCCGGGTGGTGGAGCCCATGACTGCAGATCCCAGTACAGGTAACCCTTCTTGCCTGAAAACTTCCCTTGTGTTCTTCTTCTTTTGATCTTCTTTTTGGATATTTGCTTGACTTTTTCTCTCTTTTCCCGGCCGTCAGATCCATCTTCCACGGAGCTGATGGAGACCGAGGCCACCGGCGAGGGGAACGCGCGTGGCAACACCGACGACGCCGCTGCCAACGAAGAAGGAGCTGGCGCTGATAAGCCCGCCGGCGAAGAGGCCGCCAAGGCTGCCGCCGCAGGAGCCGGCGAGGGATCTGGCGATCGCACTGACGGCCCTGAGGCCGCAGGAGCATCAGGCGCTACGCCGACCACCGATCCCTCCACCGCTACCGCAGCTCCAGGCTCCGAGGAGCCCCAGCCCGGCGCTTACTTGAAGGCCGGCGATGGCGTCTTCATCAAGCTCCCCTGGGCGTCAAGCTCCAGGGCGCCGGTCGAAGGAGAAACTTTTGATGGAGAAGTGCTCGCCTCCGCTGGGTTGACGCTGGTTTACGTGCCGAGCAGCAGTAGCGGCGAGTCTGAGGAGGAGCAGCTGCTGTGGAAGTTGGTGTCACTCTACCGTGCCCGGCAAGCCAAGCTGGAATCCCGAGAAGCGCTTGCCGCAAGGGCGGGAGTGGACATCGAGAAGCACGCGGAGGAGCTCCGGGAACGCAATCAGGAAGCCCTCTGGTCTCTTGCAGAAGAGCGGGCGCAACTTGCCGAGTCGCAGAACGCCTTCCTCCTCGAGAAGGCCGAAGCTTAAGAGCAACAGTGGCTTGTCGCCGAGGAGCTGTTTGCGCGGGAAGGCGAGCTGGCGCAGCGGAAGGTCAATCTTGACAGCCATGAGGAGGAGCTTGCCGCGCGTGAGCAAACACTCGGGGGCTCTCAAGGAAGCAAAGGATGCTGCCGCAGCTGCCGAGGCCGCCAAGAAGGAGCTCGAGACGAAGGTGGCGCAGCTGGAGGCCGATCTTAAAGCGAGCGGCGAAGAGCTTGCCGCGCTCAAGCGTGAGCGCGAGAAGGACGCCCACGCCCATGGCGAGCTGCAGGGTCGTCTCGTCGAGAAGGGCAAGGAGCTCAGCACCGCCAAGGACTCCAACGCAGATCTCGAGCTGAAGCTGGCTACTTTGACCAAGACGCTGGACGGCGCCAAGGAGCGGGAGGTGGCCTTGAAGGAGGACATCAAGGCCAACGAAGCGCTGCTGACGAGGGCCGCCGAAACCCAAAACACCTTCGGGGAGACCGTGGAGCTCTGGACGGAGGGTCTCGTGAACATCGCCGCAGTCATTGACGGGGAGCTGGCGCAGCTGGGGATGGAGGATCTCGGGTACTCCTCCGACGTGAACCTCCAACCCAGCGCCAAGCTCACCTTGTTCTTCAAGGGCGTGGCGATGGCCCTCCAGCGACTCCGGGAAAGGATCCCAAAGCAGCTGGCCGACGAGTCGCGCACGATCTGCGCGAGAGTTCTGCAAAAGGTGCTGGTGAAGGTGGCCTTCCACAACCCAGGCCTCAACCTCACCAACGTCCTCAAGAAGCTGCCGGCGGATGCTGATCTGGAAGCGCTCAAGGCCCTTGTCGCACCCATTGTGGACAAGGTGAACGAGGTTAAGAGAGTTGATGGCGACCGCGTAGATTAGGCCGCCCATTTTCTTCTTTTCTTGCCGCTGCTGGTCATGTTATGAGAACAATCTATTAGAGCTGCGGCAAGCTATCTTGTAATATAACTTTATTTTGGGTATCGATTGCTATGTTATTTCCTTTACTTGATTCCTTCCTTTGTATGTTTTTGCCCTACGCTTTTAGGGAACTTGTCGGCGTAGGCACCTTAGCTGCGAGCGCTGAGTACGGGACGTCAGCAGCCTGCTGGCGGTGCCGTCACCGACAAGAAACCTTGTCGCAACTAGTCGCAGCTCACTTAAGTTGTTGAGTGGAGTCGAAACAAAGTAAGGGCGCAACTAGCTACGAGTTGGTTCCTCCGCGCACAGGTTTTCCATACAAAGCACGGTCGTTCGAGGAAGATAACTTAAAATTTTTAAAACTAATTGCTCAAACTTTGGCAACTTAGCTTTTCTGTCGTTTGCTTCCCGGCAAGGCGAAACTTTCTTGAACGACGCCTGGTCCACACCATTATCTCCTCCTCTCCCCCGGCAAACTTGTGGGCGAGGGAACCTTCCTTTGAAAAGAAAGAAGAGAAAATAAAGATATGGAGCCTTACGGCTCGTTATTGCTTACCGGAGGTAGGCGCTGCACAAAGTGTCAGATAACACATGCAAAAAATAGAAAGCATGAAATTGACAGGGTGTGCGGAGCACATGAGCTTTATTTATGCATGGGGTCTGCGCCCAGCTTTGTACAAAGGATTACATGCGACAGCGACAAGACTTGTACAAAAGGTGGTTGCCGGAACAGGTTCCGGCAACCGCGCCTTACGGGTAAAACTTACGAAGATGCTTAATGTTCCAGGAGTTGCTCACCGGAAAGCCATCTTCGGTCTCAAGGCGGACAGCACCAAGCCTAGTGACTCGCTTCACCCGGTAAGGGCCTTCCCACTTCGTCGTCAACTTGTTGGAATTCTTGGCGGACTGAACACGCCGAAGAACAAGGACGCCTTCCTCAAGACTTCTAGCATTAACTTTGTGGCTATGGTAGCGGCGCAAAGCTTGCTGGTATCGAGCAGCTCATACAGCAGCCGGAAGACGGTCTTCCTCAAGGAGCAGCGCATCATCTTGTCGCAGCTGCTCTTGCTCAAGCTCATCATAAGCGAGCACTCGAGGCAACCCGTGTACGAGTTCCGTGGGGAGAACTGCCTCTGCTCCATAGACTAGAGCAAAAGGTGTCTAGCCAGTGGCTCGATTTGGCGTCGTCCTGATTGACCAAAGAACCACCGGCAGCTCCTCAATCCAGTTCTTTCCGCACTTGTGCAGCCTGTCGAAAGTCCTGGTCTTGAGCCCGTGCAGCACTTCAGCATTTGCCCTCTCCGCTTGACCGTTGCTTCTCGGGTGAGCAACAGAAGCGAAGCAGACCTTGGCGCCAAGATCTTGGACGTACTGCATGAAGGTGTGGCTCGTGAATTGCATGCCGTTGTCGGTGATGATCCTGTTAGGGACCCCGAAACGACAAACAATCGACCTGAAGAACTTGACTGCTGACTGTGCTGTCACCTTCCTCACTGCTTCTACTTCCGGCCACTTTGTGAACTTGTCGATTGCAACGTACAAGTACTCAAAGCCCCCGACAGCTCGGGGAAAGGGGCCGAGGATATCGAGCCCCCAGACCGAAAATGGCCAGGATAAAGGGATCGTCTGGAGAGCTTGAGCTGGCTGGTGTATCTGCTTGGAATGGAACTGGCACGCTTCACATTTGGTTACTTGCGAAGTTGCATCCTGGAGGGCTGTCGGCCAAAAGAAACCTTGCCGGAATGCTTTGCTGGCAAGTGCTCTTGCGCCAATGTGGTGACCACATATGCCTCCATGTATCTCCGCCAACAGCTTTTGTCCGTCTTCCCGGGGAATGCACTTCAATTTCACACCATTGAGTCTTCTTCTGTGCAGTGTGTCGTCGACAAACTGGTACATACTTGACTGTCGGGCTACTCTTTCTGCTTCTTCTTGCTCTTCGGGAAGTTCTCCTGTCTGAAGGAAACGGACAATCTGCTGTGCCCATGCTGGAGCTTGCGGCTCGACAATAAGGACTAAAGGCACATATGTTGCTGCGAGAACATCCGCTTCTACGGCGAGAATCTGTGGCTCAGCCGGAGCTTGACGTTCCCCGGCAAGCTTGCCGGAGTAAAACTTGACGGGAGCGTCTGCTTCAACGGAACAAACCCTAGGGCTTACCGGAGCAGACTGCTCCTCAGCACCCTTGGTGTTGATCTTGGGGACCTTCTTGGCGGCGGCTTCGGGGAGCTCTGCCGAAAAATAGTCACCAGAAATCAACTTCCTTTTCTTGCTCTGTCCAGCTGATGGCGTCACAGACGGTTGAGTCAGTTTGAGCACAAAGATCCCTGGTTCCACAGGTAACTTAAGTGTGGCGCACTTTGACAGGCTATCGGCAATGTCGTTCTGAGCTCTCGGAACATGCTCCATCTGTAGGCCGTCAAAGTGCTCTTCTAACTTTCTCACTTCATCAACGTAAGCTTCCATCAACGGACTCTGATAGCTCTTGTTTACTTGGCGGACGACAAGCTGCGAGTCACCCCTGACAATGAGCTTCTTGATCCCAAGGTCTGCTGCGATCCTGAGACCGGCAAGAAAACCTTCACACTCTGCAGTATTGTTTGTTGCTTGCTCCTTGGGAAAGTGCATCTGGACTACGTATTTGAGGTGCTCTCCGGTGGGTGCGACAAGTAGCACGCCCGCACCGGCGCCTTGCAGCGAGAAGGCACCATCAAAGTACATCAGCCACTCTTTGCTTGCTTCCTTGACGGGGATGCTCGTTTCTGGAATTTCTTCATCTGGTGTTGGCGTCCACTCTGTTATGAATTCTGCCAATGCTCTGCTTTGGGTAGTTGAAGTGCTCTCAAACTTGAAGCCAAAGCTTGACAGTTCCAGTGCCCACTCGACAATCCTGCCTGTTGCTTCTGGATTCTGCAGTATCCTCTTCAACAGAAAGCGAGTGACAACTGTGATCTCATGTGCTTGGAAGTAATGGCGCAGTTTTCTCGAGGCCATGAGGAGGCCGAAAAGCAATTTCTGCACACCAGAGTACCTTGACCTAGCCCCCTGCAGAAGGGAACTGACAAAGTAAACTGGGCGCTGCACCATTTTCTTCTGTATCCCCTCATGTGCCTGCACAGATCAACCCTTGTCGGGACCAGAGCTTGTCGGCGAAGCCCCCTGCTTGTCGCTGGATGCATCTGCCACGGTTGCCGGCTCATCATCCGCCTCCCTCTCCGCTACTAACGCAACACTAACCACTTGATTGGTTGCTGCTATATACAGCAGCAACTTCTCTTGTGGCTTAGGTACGACAAGTGTTGGAGTGGAGGACAGGTATCTCTTCAAGTCCTGCAGCGCAGCCTCCGCTTCCGGAGTCCATTTCATTGGACCTGCCTTTTTCAATATTTTGAAAAATGGCAGAGCGCACTCAGCAGACTTAGAGATGAACCTGCTGAGAGCAGCCACGCAACCGGCAAGTCTTCGTACATCCTTGATGCGCTTTGGTGCTTCGATCTGCTCAATGGCTTTGATCTTGTCGGGATTGGCTTCAATTCCCCTCTGAGACAGGAAGAACCCGAGAAGCTTGCCGGAGGGAACTCCAAACACACACTTCTCAGGGTTCAGCTTGAGGTTGATCTTGCGTAGATTTGCAAAGGTCTCATATAAATCTTGAATCAGAGTTGCCTTGTCCTTGCTCTTGACCACTATGTCATCCATGTAGGCTTCTACATTTCTGTGTATTTGCGGCTCAAAAGCGTCATGGACTACTCTTGCAAATGTTGAACCAGCATTCTTTAATCCGAAAGGCATCCGTACAAAACAGTATGTGCCACATGGGGTGATGATTGCGGTCTTCTCCTCATCCTCTTCTGCCATGAAGATCTGATGGTATCCTGAGTATGCGTCAAGAAATTAAAGCAAGTCACATCCAGCCGTGGAGTCAATAATCTGGTCAATGCGCGGCAAGGGAAATGGGTCTTTGGGACAAGCTTTATTAACATCGGTAAAGTCGATACAAAGCCGCCATTTCCCGTTTGCCTTGCGCACGACTACAGGATTGGCCAACCACGTAGGATGGAGCACTCCTCTGACAAGGCCTGCTGCTTCCAACTTCTTGATTTCTTCTGCTATGAATTCTTGGCGCTCCACTACTTGTTTCCTGACCTTCTGCTTGACGGGCCGCGCATGAGGACAAACGGCAAGATGGTGCTCGATTACTTTCCTGGGAACACCGGGGATGTCAGACGGTTGCCATGCAAACACGTCGACATTCGCCCGCAGGAAAGCAACAAGCGCGCTTTCCTATTTAGGGTCGAGAGTGGCACTGATGGTGAAAGTACCACCAGTGACGTCCTCCTTGGCGGACACCTTCTTGGTCTCTGGTGGAGCTGCCTTTGCCTTCTTACACTTGCCGGTGGAGCTCAATGGTGCGTCCTCGACGGTAGCGCAGCACTCCGAAGAGGTGCGCTTGCCGGAGTGGGCATCAGAGCTCTTGCCGGATTTGCTCTTCT